>NC_056737.1:1353167249-1353384749 GCF_019279795.1 Protopterus annectens
ATGCTGCCATGGTCTACAACATAGTCCTTCCTTACTGCACAGCACAGGACCTTGAAGAACTAGGATGTAATGCTACAGTCAAAGCTTGTCAAAAAGTTTAGCATTTGTAAACAGAGACAAGACAGACAAGGCCAATGTCCCTACTTCAGTTTGACCTACACTTAGAGACATAGACTCAAATTATCAGTGACTCTGAGGAGAGGGGTGCAGACATGGAATAGGGGATTTAGGAGGTAGCTCCTTACCCAGATAGTTTAGTGGTATATTTAAAAGACACAGAGCAGGACTGATGGTTTTTTTTTCACTATATAGAGGCATGGCATGAATCTCTTGGTACACAATAAATGAAGAAGTCTTCACACTGTGAAGACGAAAAGCGCTTAATAGGACTTTCTGTGTTTTATTTGTTTTAACAGTTGGTTTCGCTTCACATTTATTAAATAAAAGGCTCGTTGATTTTATTAAGTGGATAAACTATTATTACTACAGAAGCGACAATACAACAATTTCAAGCGAAGAGGTTGAACGTTTGCTTTCTGCTGCTGTTTGTTTTGTTGGACAAAATAAAAATAAAAACAATTTGTGACAAATAAAAGAGATTTTTCAGTTTAACTGGTAAAGTTCAAAGAAAAAGAAAAACTACTAGGCGGTCCACAAAGGTGTTACTTTGGAAATCACAATGAATCTAACTCAGTTTGAAAAAAAACGTAAAGTTGGGAAGCTGGGACATGCTCAGAAAGTAGCTGTCAAAACCTTGCTAAAACATACTCTATTTGGCTCAGGGTATTCCCCACCTCAACACAAAAAGAAAACTGAAGACCATTCAGAGGAAAATCAAGCTTAACTTGAGAAAAACAGTTTCTGGAATGGAAACTTTGGGTGGGGGGGGGGGGGGGGATTTGACAGTAATTCGAATATTACTATCCAGAAGCCTAGATGACAGTAGTTCTGTAATGGATGTCTACTAGCTATAGAGAAGTTTGAAAGGACATTGAGTAACCTGCAAGCCTTTAACTTAACATATTACACTGGGAAATAAAGGAAAGCAGCATGCTCTGCTGCTCTCTGTCAAAACATCCTAGCAGAATAGGAATGCAGTGGTTTCAGTTCACTAAAACAGTGACATGGAGAGAGTTTTAGCCATCCACAACTTTGATTTGTACATTCAGACCAGGTGGCAAACACTCTTGTATGTAATTTTGGAGGGGAAGGGACTGATTTTCTGGGAAGGGCTTCTAAAAAGACTCTTGTATGTAATTTGAGTGGAGAAGGGGCTGATTGTCTGGGAAGGGCTACTAAAAGAAAAAAAATCTGTGATATTTTAAGCAGTGATGCAGAGAAGTAGGGGTTTCCTTGGACCCATCTGCTTTAATATTTATAACTGCATAATGCCTTTTTATAAGGAACATGGGGGGGGGGTGGAAAATTAGGATCAGACCTTTAATACAGCTAATTATAAATTAAGACCAGATAAGATCCTAATGCAAGTGATATTACCCAGACCACATGATGTCCTTCCAAACACATCTTCTAACCAAGTCCTTTCTAGTGTATGAAACATGTAAAATACTCTTGGAACTTTAATGTCTGATGAGCATAGCAAGATGATACTAGCTGTATCTAGATGTGCCACAAGAGATTTCTACTTTAAATACTTTATGCCACAATGCTTACATCAATTTTTATGTTGCAAGTCATTTGGGTCTCTCAACCATACTAGAGAGATAATCACCAAAATGTTGGAGATGGAGATAGATGAGGATTCAATGAGCTAGCAACATTTCCTAGGTAAAATGCAAACACTACTGAATAAGTTGTGGCAGGATGGGGGGACTTAACACTTTTGATGTTTCTGATAAAGGCACATGATAAAAAGGGTAGGTTGAGTATGATCTGAGGCAACTACATATTATCCTCTTGGCAGCACAAAGGCTCCACTGAAAAACAGAAAACTCTGCATGTCCAATTGAGAATAGGAAACAATGGCTGATTATAAACCATCTGGATAAAAAGTGGATATTTGTGAAATGGCACTATGGACTATCCGTATTTGAATTGTACTGTAGTTGACCTTGTGACTTAAATGGCAGCTGCTTTAGCTCGAGGGTCTTACTGGAGGATACAGGGAGCGAGGGATGCCAAATGCATGGAGATAAAAGAAAATAAAAGTATATCAATAACATATATTAGAACTGCAAGTGGTGATGTTTTATTGTTAAAACAAGAAGTTAAACACACATTCAAAAAATGTTCTGACAACCTATCTTCATCAACAGATAAATAAGACATATTTGGTGTGATAGACTCATATCCCAACAAATCCCTCACCTCTGGAACAAACTTCTACTACAAGTCAAGCAGAGTATTAGCCTTGCCACTGACAAATTAAACCTAGACACCTGGAAAGGCACCCTCAAATTCTCCTCTGGTCTACCTTTTTTGCCCTCCTTGAGGCTGGAGGGAACTTTTGACAAGGGATTTTGACTGATCTGCCTAGTGCTTACCTATGAGCCTGTAATAGTTCAGAAGTTTTGGGTGTTCAAAAATGGTACTTGAATTGTTTAGACAGAATAAGTTCAGCTCAGAAAGACTCAGCTGCATTTGATATTTATGTTCATTGCTACTGTCACATTGTTTGAAATTTTGTGAATTTGCCAACCTAGTTCATGCCTAAAAAGGGTCTTTGAATCAGTTGTTTTATGTTTACTGTGCCTTCTGGCCTGGGTCATGCCCAAAAAGAGTCATCAAACAAGTGTACTTACCCGATTAACAAATGTATATATGTATAAATCAGTCAATCAATCCAGCAGAATTAAAAATGTTAGTTAAATAAAAAAAATGATAAAATGGAGGATCCAGATGGCTTTACTCTCAAATTCTATTAATGAGGAGACCATCAAATGCATTATTTTATTTTGGCCTAGCTCTGTGCCGCAGAGGGATGGAGCCCCTACTGCGATCCAGGCAACTGGGTCAGAATAGTGCCCCCTGCACTGCAGAAGCCAGGCATCAAGGCAGATGTATGAAGGGGGATGTCCTGTTCAGCTTTTCTGGAAATGCAGGTCTTGGGAAAAATAAAGGAAAATGTGATTCTTCTCGTGGAAACTTCTTCCTTTGTTTAAGGGAAGGGGAGGCCACTGCTTGCTGGTAATACCCTCTGTGGAAGTGTAGGACATCCAGTGCTTTCAGCCCATTGCACACCCTGTTCTGCTCCATGTGTTAGACATCTAATGATGATATGATATGATATGATCTAATGGGATGCATATGGCTAAACTGTAAATCCTGAAATCTCCCTTTTCCTACCCTTAACTTGGTTTATTCAGTTAACTAAAATAAAGAAGATACTCTAAACAAGGAATGAATCAGACATGACCAGGATGATAAAAAACTACAATGAATCAACACAGGTAATTTCGAGCTCATAGTTATTGCACTGGAAATATGCTTCAAGGAAAAGAAGAACTAAAAAAGTATGAAATAAACAGCAAGAATAAATTAAAAGTTGCACCTTGAGAGCAATGGAACAATGTTTGGAAAAGGTAGAGGTACATCAATTTATGTTGACTGATTGGAGGAACAATCTTATGATGTTAAATATGCATCATTTAATAAATGTAAAAATAAAGAAAATATTAGTGTGAAAACTAGAGACTGTGGAAAAGTATGGAATAGATGTTATTCCTACAAAAATGGACATATATTTGGGATCAACAAATGAGACTCTTACGTAAGTGTTTTTAACCCCCTTTAAGAAACTGAGATATGATGTTTAGAAGAAAAAGAAAAAAACAGAAATTTGATGGAATATTTGTGTATTAGGTATTGGAGGTTTCAAACAGACTTGGAGTAATACGAAGGATGTAAATAGGTTGAGTCATTCATACGTGATAGAATCCAGTATAGCCAAATGGTGGAAAACAAACAGTACACATAAAGACACTTTAATACTGACACATTGAAATTATTGACAGGATCATGAAAGTATACACAATGCTAGCTCCCTTCACTTTTTGGGGAGGGGGATGAGTGAAGGGATGTGGACTCTTGGCTTTCTCAGGATGAAAGGAGGGTTGGTGCTTGTGTCTAGGGCACACAAAGTGCAGTGATTTATTTGTGGGAATTGAAGAAATTTGCTTGTAAGGGAGGGGTGTTTGCATGCTTCTATCAATCGTGAAAAATTAATCTCTCTGACAAGTCCTAGAAAACTATCCAGGACATGCATGGGTGTTTGAAAACCTAACAGGCAAAAAACTCTGATGGCTTCCTTAATAAAGGTTCCTCTCATCTGGCTGCCACCCTGGTGAAGAGAAACATATGGGCTAACTGCCCGAGAAGGAGCTGTTGGTCAGCAGGAAGAAAGGACAAAAAACTCAAAGAAAAGAAAGAATACAAGATAAATGGACAGAAATGCAAGCTCTCAACAGACTGGCCAAAAGTCTTGAAATACAAGATACTATACTGGATTCAGACCAATGTAATATGGACAAGACTACACCAAATTACCAGACTTAAGTGTGTAAATACTACAAAAAATGTTATTTTTAAATTAAAGTACTGAAACGGATGTGCATTATTTTAATTTTTTATTATTGGTTATTGTAAGATTTGATAAGAAGGTACTTTACCGTAGTTAGCTGGAAACACTGTATGCCATGAGACTGAGAAACGAAAGTCTTAATTACCCAAGCTCGTGCTTCAATAGGTGTCAGTCTCTCCCTTATGAACCAATTCTTGTGCACTGTTCAGCATGAATTCTCCAAACACTGCAGTTCATTTAATAAGGTTTTATTAGATGTTCACAATATCTGAAATACTGTTTCCATTAACAGTTCTGATAAACAATTCAAGTTGCTGTACATCATTCTGATTGTCCTGAACAACGTAAACTGACATAGTCTCTAGATGACCTGTTTTCTGTACTCATGCTTGAGTGTTAGACATCTTCTCTGAAGTAACAGGTCAAACAAACTTACTAACCTTAACTGTCCTGCTATCCTGCACACAGCATATTATATTCTCTTTTTCAGTAATTTTTCTCTATTGAGTATAGCCACCCCCTAAATCCTTGATCCTTAGAATACGTCTTGTTTTTAGCTTAACTTATCTCTTGATTTTTTCCTTGAGAAAAGAACTTAACAAGTACTCTCTGCAATCTTCCCTGGACAAACTGTTATTTCACCAAGGTCAACATTCAGTGGAAGATTTGTTTCTGCTTTCTAAAATGTATGCATAAATGAAACACCATTTCTAGCTTATTTTATTTTTTAGCCTGTCTGTAAAATGAAAAACCCTGATCTAACAGTTATATTTTGGAAAATGTTAATAAACATAATTTAAATGGAAAAAAACGACAGCAGAAAAAATAACAGGTTAGACAAATGGACAACAGTCAAACAAAAAGAGAAAGAGCTGAAAAAGTCAATCTGCTGTTAAGAAACACCTTCCTTGTTTTATTACTGATCGTCTTGGTTGCTGTACGTGCTACAGTCAAGTCATAGTTTGCTAAATGTTGACAGTATTACCTACAAAATGTAAAATCAGATTCCTAATAATGGTCACATTATTATTTTACTTGTTAATCTGAAATTCTGTCAAGAGCTTATTTAAAACATGTTCAGACTATCTTTTCTTTTCAACACTTGCTGTAAAAAGTGTGGCATGTGATAAAATGTTGTTTCAATAAAAATATTTGGGGATTAAAAAAACAGTTCCAGTAAGTCAAAGAATAAGGCATTTTCCTGGCATTAAAGACCTATAAAGATAAAACTTTCTGAACATTCTTAGGTTTTCCATTAATCATGCCAGGTACTGAACGATACCAAAGTAGGAAATGTTGATTTTCCAGCTTTCATTTTTTGACATTACCACACTTCCAAACAACCTCTGCCTTATTCTAAAAGATGACTTAAGTCATGTTAGTCATATTGTGAAAATATTCTCATTTCATCAGTGTTTTTACCAGTGAACATTCCATTCAGCTCACAAGTCATACACAATGAACAATTTGGAGATAACAATAAGCAGTTCCATAGCTGTGAGTTACAAAATCAAGACGAATGATACTTTGTAATAGAATTGAGACCTTTAATTGCACACCTGGGAAAAAGGCTTTATTGTGACATATACATTGCCACTTTGATTGGAGAAAGAACATTTTCCAGCAGGGTGTTAATGTACAAGTTAATAGCCACTAAAAATGAGTCTGCCGCTTCACGGCAGCATATTAAGCTGCCATGGAAGTTGGACTGTTACGGGAATAACAGTCACCATTATTTTTGCACTCTGTAAGCAGCCTGCCTGCAGTGCTGCACTTCCGAACACCCCTGAACGGGTATTACTGACACAATAAAATACACCCTGTGGGTCATTATTGTTTGCATAATATCTCCAGCCAGTGCACAATCTATTTCTACTGCACTGCAACACTTGAAGATCAGAGTAGAGTACAGCAGAAATGCAAAATCACAAAATGCATAACAAAAATGGGGGAAGCTCAACCAGGTGTGAAGGCCATCATCAAATGCGTGAAAAAAAACATCCCATGCATGTAATTTAACTGAAGAAATATTGCTTAGTTTAAAAAAAAAAAACAAAAAAAAAAAACAACTTAGTTATCAGTTTCATTATAAGCCTGCTGCACCAGTATTACTGGTGCACAAATACCAAAGACTGTTTTGTAACTTTATCACTTACTTTTCTTTCACTTTTTTGCTGTGATGCTTATTGTTTTGAAATGCATCATGCATTAATATAACATGCACTGTACATTGCAACAGTTTTTAGTACTTACAGTTCCATCACCATGACGATATCAGTCTTGGTTTCAAAAGCATCAACACACTGTACCAATTTAGGGTGATGCAGGCAGTTCATGATGTCGATTTCTTGCCTTATGTTTTCCTTGTCTTTAGCTGAAAACGCCTTAAAGAATTTTCCGGCCCATACTTTTCGATTCTTCTTTTCCACAAGCCTGTACACCTGGCCAAATTTTCCTCTGTGGAAACAAAATTAAAACCATGTTAGTGTGTTAATGCTTTCAGACAAAATGCAATATTCTGACATATCTTTTCCTGAACCATGATGCTTAGCATTAGTTGTGCATTTTGGATATGGTCCCTCTGCAGTGAATTGTAAACCAGACTAGAAAAAAAAATGAAGCAGAGCTCTCCGACCACATAATACATGGAAAGAGTTGCCGTTCTGTGCATCTCACCATGTTGCATTTACTGCTTAGAAATTTTCCTTGTGACTATATGCATACCAATCACTTCCACTCTCATAGCAGAACTGCCACAAGAAAAAATACTCTGATGGGCCAACTGCCAAACTATGCATGTAGACCTGTTGCATGTTAATATCACTTTTGAGTTTGCTCTCACTTTTGTGAAATTCATCTCATATGCTCCCTTATTGTAAATCACAGGCAAAACGATTAACATTTTAAGGTTGAATGTGGTATCAACTGCTGCTTCAGGGGCAATAGTAAAATGACATTTGTTCAGTTTGATATACAACACAATTCAACATATGAAAACACTTTCTTGTAAACAGTAATTTCAAAATGTTGAGTTCTATATTTATTATCAGATTAGTTTATGAAGAGGGACAACTAACTACACTAGACTATCTGTCAAATTCCTTACTGAGGATGTGAGGAAGGAATTACCAAAAATCACAAATTCAGCATGTCACAAGATTCATTTTTAAAGTCCTAATGAAAAATAGAGACAGAGCATGGAAAACATGGACCAAAATAAAGCTCCCTGCAGACTTGCTACAATACAAAGAACTTAGAAATCAAACCAAAAAGTGTATTAATAAAGATAAGAAAGACTTCTACTATAATCCACCCTCAGCCTTGAAATCTAACACCCAAAAAATGTTGGAACTCGTTAAACTGCATACTACATCTTGGTGGTCCCTGCTCCCCCAATCCTTGTGCTGATAAGACTCCCAAAGATACTGCCTCCACCTCAAATTCTTACTTGTCTCAACTCCACACTCCTTGCTAAACTTGAATCCACCTACAAGATAGCCAAATTTGAAGCCCATCAAACTTACAAGTCACATCACTGTCTCTCACTCAAACACTTTAACTGGCTAGAACTACCTCACCAGCTTCTTCTCCCTCAACTCCAGATCATCCACTCTATCCTTTATCAGCCTTCTTACTGTCCTACCCTATCATCTGTCATCTCCCACTATCCACCTGCTAGGTCCCTCTGGAGGTCTAACCTAGATCTGCTACAAATCCACAAACCTAAAAAGAAAGGATGTATTCTCTATAGCTATAATCCTTCCAAGGCCTGGAACAAACTTCCACTAGAGATCAGGTCACTCAAGCAACTTAGTTCAAGCTAGCCACTAAAGAATACCTGTTAAGCCAATTGACCTGCCTCTGTACACCCCCCCCCCAAACAGCTTATCAACCCTAACTGCACACCTCTATCTGCTTGCAACTTATGTAACCTTCTTTAACTTTCTAGACCTTGTCACACATTAACTTCTCTAGCCTAGGCACATTACATACATTCTTATCTGCATAATTAATATTTTACATCTGGTGACAAAACTATTGTTAGTCCTTCTGAATGACGTAGGATTCTAAGTCTGACAGACATAATGATTAATTTACTGCAGTAAATCCTTGTTTTTTTATGTATATGTTGCTTTAATTATTTTATGTAAACCAGTTGTTGATTGGTTACTTATTTTTGTAAATGATAATCTGTAGAACATGTGGAGCTTTTCTCCCTGGGCCTCCGCTGAAAAAGGGCTAATTAACTCAGTTGGACAAATCTGGTCAATAAATAAATAAAATCATTAAATGAAACCAGAAAACTTGGACTTTTATGTAATAATAATAATAATGTCAATACAATTAATACACCATGTTTTCTTATAGTAATGTGATTAAGAGGCTTCAAGTTATTTGCCCATTGAATTTCATTTCCTTTTTTTCACACAGGCTTTCTATGAATTTGACTTAGGAACGTAAGCTATATATGTAGGTTTACTATCAAAATGTCACTGGAAAAAAAAATTCCAGACAGAATATCGAAAAATGAGTGAAAGTAGCAATTTATGTCTGGACACAATGTCGAATCAGCTGACCGAATTCAGCAGATTCGACATTGTTGCCCAACAGACCACGTGATTTCCCTAGAGGAGCACACTTACGTGAAACTCCTACACCTTACATCACATTTTTGCAGGGGGGCAGGCCCCCAGCGAACTATATATTCCAACTCCAAGATCATACCACAGCGAGGAAAGGGATGATGTCTCAAACCACACAGTACTGTAATCTCTGTGCAATACTTTGAATTCATATCAGAGAATGCACAGTAGCATTCACTGATAGGAATTTCGAACATGGAATGCTCAGCAACACGGAATTCAGACATCTATCATTCCTTTTTCTGTCTGCAGAGCACCCACGTTCATAATTTTGATTGTATATCATATATATATATATATATATATATATATATATATATATATATATATATATATATATATGTAGGGTTCCTATGAGTACAACGAAAATGCATTATGTCGAATGCGTTTTCATCGACACGTAGAGTGAACAGGCAAAACAGCGAAGCGGCTGTTCAGCGAATTCTTTCCCTGGGCAAGAAGTCGTTTGACCGCTTCGTTGTTTTGCCATGTTCTGAAGTGTAGTGTAATCCCTTGTCCGGTACAGCTCCCGAGCGTGATTGTGCAACAGTTACTGACCTTAGGGTTAGGGTGCAGGTTAAGGTAAGTGCATATGTATGAAAGTGTTTACTGTTTTACATTTTGTGTTAAATGTATGGTTGAGTTATGTGTGTATGTGTTTTCAGTTGTTTACTTTTGTTTTGGGGGGGTATAATTAGGGTTAAGGTAAGTGTGTATGTGTTTGGAGCTGTTTATGTAAATGTGCGAGAGTTAATGACCTTAGGTTTAAGGTGCGGGTTACGGTAAGTGCATATGGTTTAAAATGTTTACTGTTTTATTTTTCGTTAAATGTATGTTTGGGTTATGTGCATATGTGTATTTAGTTGTTTACTGTTTTTTTGGGGGGGGTATAATTAGGATTAGGTGTGTGAGTATATGTTTGGAAGTGTGTAATGTGTTTTTTTTTTTTTTGCGGGGGTTGGAACAGCGATTTCTTTCCCTAGGAAAGAAATTGCTGTTCTTTGGATACGACATTTTCAGCTTTCGCTGAAAATGTGTCGATGTAACATCGTTCACTGCTTTAAGCGTTCGCTATTGCAATATAGACCCATATATATATATATATATATATATATATATATATATATATATATATATATATATATGTATACACATACACACACACAGACACGCACACCATATAGACACAGACATACACACAAGCACACAAATGTATTCAAGGTCTGATTTCTGAAATGACTCACTTTAACTTCCATTACAAACCACAGCTTTTCCTTCAAAATATTTGTAAAGATTCTGTTATTGCAGGCAATTTGTCTGTTATGGCACCAGATGGAGAGGAAATAAGTGCTATAATTGACAGTCTGCAGTGTTAAGTAAGACATATGGCTAGCACTGTTGATACAAAGATCATTTCCCCCACAGATTCCATTTTCCTTCAGGTGAAGAGATCCAGCTGGAGTAATGTGAATGTTTGGACACTGTACAGATTGTTCTCTAAATGGTATTACAGCAGGATACTACAGGACAAATTTGGTTAAACTATGTGCAAAGTTACAACCTTTGTCTTAATATATACATTTCTTCTGTAATGTGAAAGCATACCACAAATGATACTTCAAATATTGTAATTAATATCGCTGCCTTGTAATGTATAGTCATTTTTAGTTTAGAACTGTAACAGTGCAACGCTGAAGCATGAAAGCAAGAATATGAGATATACTGTACTGCACTACTTAAGACAGTTTTATTTTTATACCTTCATGTTCGCATAGTTTCTATCCATATTGGTGCAGTCTTTATTCTGCCTTTTACAATTACTTCAATGATTCATACCGGGCAATGAATAAATTTATAGTGAAAAGGCACAGGTAATGGGAAGGCAATAATACTGACACAGCCTGTGATAGAATCCATCTTCTGTAGAATAACTTCAAAATTCACTTCTGTAATTGCAGTTGAAACACTACTTTTACAACTGTAAACAGCAGACTATTTGGAAGAAATAAGAATAAACAATTCCCAGGATTCATGAAGCTTGCGCCAGGCGCCGGAGTAGTGTCGGCGATCTAGCGCCAAATATGGTCGCTGAGCGATTCAGGTATGAGCTGTTTCCACATGCACTACCAGCGTATGCCAGAGGTGCGCAGCTCCCGGCGCATGTATGCTATTTACCCCATGCGCAGCAGTGTAGCATGCAAATGAAGGTATATAGCGATTCATGAAGTGGTGCAGGCACAGTGTAAGCATGAAGAAATGCAAACCAAAAAAAAAAAAACGGTTTACATTTTGACAAACATAAAATCGGATCCATGAAAGTGGACCAAACTTACGTATTATAATGTTAATATATGCCAATGGCTAAATATATAGCCAATGGCATAAAAAAACATGCACAACACATAAAAAATAACATTTAATGTCATGGCCACACTAACACAAAGTAAAACCGCAGTGCATCTGTGCGCAAACGGGATTATAAGGAAAATATATTTAGATGTCATAAAACTGCAATGTAACACAATTCATGAATGCCCCATAATAGTCAATGGCACGCATGCTACACCACAACCATGGCGCAAGGGTTGCTAAGGGTCTGTGACAGTGTTCAGTGCAGTAACTAGGAATTAGTAGTCAATCCCATGCAAATGAGTCAAGTAATACTGAATCGCAAATGCCCCGCCGGCATAAGGATGTACCACATGGTGTAGCGGTACAACACCGAAGAGTGGCCTGGAGGTAAACATGACATCAAGAGAGGAGTGCGCCACAGTAGCTGTAAGCACATTGGATCATTGCTAATCCGGGTTGCCTGCTGCTAAGCAAAGCCGCAGGATAGGGGTGTGGAAGTAGCCATAGCTTTGCTTAGCTGAGAGTACACAAGGTAACCGAAAGTGCATTTGAACATGGATGAAAATGCGCTCGAAACCCGGTAAACGGCTGTGCGCGGCACGCACCACAGCTGAAACAGGAAGGATATGGGAAGACAATAAGGAAATCCTGCAGCATGATAATTGGAGTACAAATGAGTAATTAACACCTAGGAACTCACAGTGGGACACTGAAAACAGCTAATAAGGCTGCTAGCTGCTACCTGCACAACAGGAAAGGGGAGGTGCCGTACAGCAAAGAAAAGAGAACTGTCACAGCAGAACAAAGCAAACTTGCAGTAGATCAGCTACATAACACATTTCCCACCACAATCCTGGGTTGTGAAAGTACAAAACAAGAAAGCTGGCAGCTGGATTCATGCCTGACAATGAGAGGGGAATCAGGTTGAAAATTGAAATAAAGGGCAATAGATGAATCACGGCAGCCAAGTGTAAGTCCACACCAAAGGCCCCACAACAGCAGTACCTGCTGTAAAACCAATAATTAAAATGCCCCGCAGCTGGAATTCAACAAACACACCCAATTACACCAGCATCATCCATTGTACAATAGTATAAGGTGTGAAAGCCCCACACACACACTTGTGTATTCCCAGACACTCTGCACCATTGGTGTATACAGACAGGGAACTTTTAATATGTACATGTTAGGGGCTGCCATAGCTTTGATTCACCAGCATGTGTTGGAGACCGATGGTGGTGTAGAGGATGATGCTGACAACCATCTCAGACACCGGAGGAAGAGAAGAGTGTTCAGACCCAGGGTAACCTATCTGGGGCTACATGATATGGAGATAGTAGAGCGTTACGGGGTGGACAGGGACATCATACAGCAACTTGTTGAGCTGTGCCGGCCACGCCTCAGAGCCAGAAGTAACAGAGGGGAACCCATCCCAGTGGACACGAAGGTATGTGTAAGCTTGAGAATACTAGCCACAGGTACCTTCCAAAGGCCAACTGGGGATATCATGGGGATCTCACAGGCATCAGCATCCAGGGTACTCCACCAGTTCCTGGATGCCATGTTACCACATATGCCAATGAGCACATATACTTCCCTCGAACGCAGGAGGAGTTGGCCAGCAATATGCATCTCTTCCACCATGTGGCAGACTACCCAGAAGTACTGGGTGCAATAGACTGCACGCACATACACATCAAGTCACCACCTGGTGAGCAGGGTAGGTGCTACATAAACTGCAAGGGATACCGCTCAATCAACTACCAGGTCGTGTGCAATGCCCAGGGCATTATCATGGATGTGTGTGCTGGCAGCCCTGGAAGCTATCATGACTCCCACATCTGACATGCCTCACAGCTGTATCAGGTATTTTCCAGGGGGGACATCCCATATGGCCACCTGGTGGGGGATGCTGGCTATGCACTGGAACTGTGGATAATGACTCCCATCAGAAATGCACACACAGCCACGCAAGAACGCCATAATGAGGCACATGCAGAAACCAGAATCATCATATAGAACGTGTTTGGGATGCTGAAATCACAGTTCCATTGCTTGGACATATCTGGTGGAGCCTTGCAATACTCTCCAGGCACATGTGCCCACATCTTCATAGTTATGTGCCATGCTACACAATATGATCCTGCGGAAACAGCTGCAGCAGGGACAGAATGGTGAAGGCCCTCACAGCCCACCACCCTTGCCAAGGGACCCACAGGCACAGAGGGACTCAGACCATGAACACCCTGTGCTAGCCCCAGTAGGCAGACGGAGGCGTGCCCAGTATGTCCATGCCTTGGCAAGGAGGGAACGTATAGCACACAAACTGACAGTGTAGGCACTCATGGACTGACACCCTTCTCCACCTGCACACACAGCCAACATGGATGGCACACACACACACGACCACCTGTAAATTGTCATGTATACTGTGTGCATCCTACATAGGTAGCCCTCAACTATTGTACACACAACCGCCATTGGCACAAGGTAAGTCAATACCTGAACAGTGAATTAAGCTATCAGGATGTGTCCATACTGTATGTAGAGGTTCATAGATACATAGGTAGGTACATGCCCAACTGCCGAGGCCACTCATAAGCATAGGCAAAAGGTGTCTGCTATCGCCACCCCATCGATTAACTAACTGTCCCTCTGTGGAGCAGGGCCAATTGTGGGATCCCTGGGGTGTATCCACTGTTCCCCACCCACTCTGCAAGGATTCCCTGGAACGTTAGTGAGGGGTTTTGTAAAATGTAATCAGGGATGTAGTTTCAAATAATGGGGAGTATCCCTGACAGGAATCTTCTCAGATGTTTACATGTTGCATAGTATACCTTAAACACAGCTTGCATATATAGGTAGTTTTCCACAGAATAATAAACATGTGGAACTCATAACTGCTGAAATGTGCGTTAATCACCCTTGCACTACCAGTGCCTGCTCTGAGAGGAAAAATACCACTGCCAGGATTAGAACCAACAATCTTCACAATAACATACCACTAAGCTACGCGAGATGTACCAATGGCAGTTGTGTATACTGACAGGATAAAACACAAAAGGTAGGAATGTGTGGAAATAGGACAAGCTGGCATGTACCCAATGAAAGATGTATGTTATATATATATATATATATATATATATATATATATATATATATATATATACATCATCATGTAGAGAGAGAGGGAGAGAGAGAGAGAGACATATGTCGATATATGGGGATATACATATATATGTAGATATACAGATAGGTTAACAGCATCTACATAACCATGGAGGTACATATAAATGGGATACCTACCACATACCAACTGCTTTACATACCAACGCCCGTAATCCCGAGGCATAAGGTCCGAAAGAACACAGTACTGAACACCAGATGTGCGAGGTTTAAAATCATGATGTTAAGGGACAGTTAGTCAGTGCTTCTGGTGTTGCGGTTCAGGTAGTTTACTGTGTGTAAGTGTGTTTCTGAGGGCTGAAGTGTGTATAAGTGTGTGTTCTTGGGGGACTGTAATGTGTGGGTGTGGGTTAGCTTTGTGCATCTGTTTGTGCGATCTGGGAGGTAGAATATTAAAGTAGGGGGGTGCAGGGGGGCTTGCCCACCTACTCATACATAGTGTAGGATGGTTTGTTTGGATGTGGTGGGTAGCAGTGTGTCTGTATGTGTGTGTGTTCCATGTTCGTGTTACATTCACGAGTTACTGCCACTGTTGGTAATATGGGGTATGGGAGTCTAGGCCCGGTACTGTGGGCGTCGGAACTGTGTGGTTTTGGGATTCCATAGGTATCCCGTATACAGTGGTTTAAGTGTTCATATATGAGTATAACATGGACCATAGCAATCACACATTCCGCCACGACCAACCTTTATGAACAAAGGATATGGAGAGTATATGCCTATACACTATTACAAATATGCGCTATGGACATGAGTTAATGATAGTGTTACCACCTGTCCCACTTTGCGAAGGACAGTCTCTCTTTGGGCGGTTGTGTCCTGACCAAATATTTTAAATGTGTACACCGGGATGCGTTACCAATTACTGAGTAACAGCACAGTATGCTACACATGTACACCAAATCAAGGATGTCTGGTGAGCACACTGTAAACCACATAACAGTTCATGCATAGCCATACAGCCTTGAGCTGCCCAAACATCCTTGCCAGACCTTAAACATCTGCAGAAGTATCAGGTACAAACAAATCCTGCATAAGTAGCAATGTTCTGAAATATAACAGCTGTACTCACATGTAGAACAAAATCATCTAGCCATTACACACAATCCACGGGAGTCATGAAGCCAATATATCTCTGCCTGTCTCCATATAGCTGTTGAAATACATCACAAACAACACATCCAGGCCATCTTCCTTAAGGCAAATGGACAACGCCCAAAAGGAGTACTCGGTTATACACCACTGTTGCCATGGTATCGGCTAATGGAGTAGCTGCACAGCTGATGTGCATTTAATTAACTACTTTGGAACACCAATTGGTGGTCAGGATACCACGTTACCAATATTTAATTAGAAAGGATGGCTTATCACACATTCAAACTATCCGTATATACCAGCAGAACGTTACAAAGAATATTGAAACACAAACTGAAAAGGATTGAATCAATGGTTAACGACACCTCGGGTTACTAATAAGGTATGTAGAACAGTCAGTATATGTCTGTGTATATAGTACCTGTTCTGTAATATTTAAAGTGCACGCAATCCATATAGTGGAAACAGTTATCTTGAAGTGATGTATTGTTGAGCATAGTAATGCTTGTAGTATTTGTGTGCACTGCTGTAGGTCACAAGGCAAATATCGTATACACCATAAGGGATGCTATATAAGGGCTTTGAACACAAATATTCCTCACCAGCCACTGTCAGTGGCAGGGCTGGTCCAACAAGTATGTGCTATAACAGGGGATAGTATATGTTGATATATTATAACAGTAGCCATATGTATGGGTGTATTACTGAGAATAACATGTCGAAGGTTGGCCCACTGTGCAATTATGATTTGCATTGTGGGATATTGTGCCAATAACTGTGTAATGTACAGTATTGTAGGTAGATATGTATTACAAGCTACATAGCATTACTGTTATGTTAGGCAAACATTAGTTATGTCTATTGGCATTTACAATACACAACAACAGGATACATATGACTTTTAGTCACCCGACAGTTTATCAGCATGATAGCAAAGTAAAATGGAAGAGCTAGTTAACTATCCATACACATAAAACATGTAATAAGTGCAAAGGTAGGTAATAGGCTGTCTTACCAAAGGTATTTATAAGCCTAGCTAGAGTGTGTTGGCTTTCGCCACCCCCATAGGTTACCCTGTGCCTCTGAACGGCAGAGCCATTAGTTCCCTGTGCCTCTGTCCAGCAGAGCCACTGCAGTGATCCCCAGGGTACATGTCTGTCTCCCATCCACACGTCAAGGTTTCCCTTGAAGAGTGCTAGTGTGGGGCCCTGCCTGATGTACATTGGAATCATGTTCCAAAGCATGGGGAGTGTCCGGGTCAGGAATCTATCCGTCCAGCACGTCCTAGTCATTGTTTTGGTTAGGTGTATATCTCTAAAGCATGTGGCTCTCAGGGGCCTCTGTTTAGGTGGGGCATATGCAGCAATACTGGGTTGGACATGGGCCTTGTATGTCAAGCAGAGATTACCTGTGAGTATGCGGTATGCAACCGAGTACAGCTGGAGTTTCTTAGGTTGGGCTGCATAGGTCATCTGTTTGAGGTCAGTAATCCTCTTGGTGTGGTACTGTTGTGGTCTTCCAAGCTGTTGCAGTTGTCTTGTAAGGTATATCCCAAATGGGGTGCTGTATCCTTTAATGGGTCTAATAAGTCATGAGTAGAGAGGCAAAATGGCCTCCTTTGATCTGGATGCGAACCCATTAGAGATTAGGGGGGCCATGTAGAAGGATATTCTAACCACCTTGTCATTATGGGTATCGAAGGAGATATTGTTATCTACTGGGGTTCCCAGATCCCTTATTACCTTTTCTGTATGTAGGGGATTAGGAACGCAATAAGAGAGAGCTCGTTTTGTAAAAGATTTAATGTACCACAAAAGTAAAATTAGCTTTGGGTAAAATAACCCACCTTCATCAGATTACACAGCAGAACAAACAAAAACCTGCATTTATGCCTTAAAGCATAAGAGATGTGTCCAATTGCATTAAAGTGCATCTTTTAAGCTATTCAGTTGCCGTGGCGACCTTAAAGTAAGATCGCTACCTACATACTTTACTTGCCCTATTGACATCAAAAGAAATACATACATTTTAAACCGCAACAATTATTTTAAAAAGAGCATCAAAGCATGTCTTGCTTATATTGAACTAACCTATGTAATGCATTCTTGCATTATGGCAGCCTGTCATTATATTTACTATCATGAAAGTAAATGCAAGGGAAGGTCCTTCTACACTTTGCGCTATCAAGGCCCTTTCTATTAAATGTGTTCTAAAGTGGTTAGCATACAATAGGTAGGGACAAGGTTATTTATGTCATCATTGGGAATATTAGGCTTATGATTATTGATTGCATTTCATTGCAGGGATTGAGCCACAGTTTTTATTATATAAATCAAGACTATAATAATATAAAATCTAACATTAATGTGTTTCATTCATTTATTTACTTATTTATTTAACTGTTAATTTCTGTATTAAACTTGCTTTAATGAAGTAAGAATAGGAAATGTTTAGATATAGGGCGAGTGGGACATAATTTTTAATTTTACTTGTATAATGTATGCATATTATTATTAATGATATGGAGCACTGTAACAGGAGTAGATTTAACATTAAGCACAATGTCATTTTATACTATTTTTACCTTGACAGCTAGTGTAGAAGGACCTTCCCTTGCATTTACTTTCATGATAGTAAATATAATGACAGGCTGCCATAATGCAAGGGTACGTACATAGGTTAGTTCAATATAAGCAAGACATGCTTTGATGCGCTTTTTTTAAAATAATTGTTGCGGTTTAAAATGTATGTATTTCTTTTGATGTCAATAGGGCAAGTAAAGTATGTAGGTAGCGATCTTACTTTAAGGTCGCTACGGCAACTGAATAGCTTAAAAGATGCACTTTAATGCAATTGGACACATCTCTTATGCTTTAAGGCATAAATGCAGGCTTTTGTTTGTTCTGCTGTGTAATCTGATGAAGGTGGGTTATTTTACCCGCCGAAAGCGCTAATTTTACTTTTGTGGTACATTAAATCTTTTACAAAACGAGCTCTCTCTTATTGCGTTCCTTATCGCCCTTGGGATTTTACTAGTTTTGGTTTTGTGTTTGGTGTAGGGGATTAGCACCTATGTGGTAGTCCGTGGGTAATTAGTTATATCCAAAGGGGAAGACTATGCACTTTTTGGCATTCAGCTTGAGGCCATGATATTGACACCAGGTATCTGTCTCAGTGCGACCCTTCCAGAGGGTGTCTGTAACAGGAAACAATTATGTTCCCTAGTTTGCAGTCGTCTGCAAACCTTTTCAGCCAAAGCCCTCCTGTGCTTGCCTGTACGTCAGAGAATTATATACCGAACATGAGGGGTCCTAGGACTGAGCCCTGGGGGATGCCACTTGTAACTGGTATACAGTTGGACCTAGGGTATGCAACTCCCACTGTGTGGGTTCTGTCCGTGAGCCACTTTGCAAACCATCACATGACATAGGGGTTAATGTTCAGGTGGATGGGTATGTTGATAATACCAGAATGAGAAATGGTGTTGAAAGCCTTTGAGAGATCTAGGTAGGCTGTGTGGACCTCCTTACCCTCATCTAATGCCTTGGTAACTGTCTCTAAGAAGTCCACCAGGTTTAGGAGGCATGGTCTACCCTTTACAAAGCCAAACTGGGAGGGGTCAAAGATTTGGAGGTACCCAATGTCTCTGTGACTCTGATCCGTGATGTGCTCCATTGTCTTGCAGACCAGGCTAGTCAGGCCTATACGGAAATAGGTCCCATGGTCCATTGTGGCATCACCTTTGTGGAGTGGGATAACTGTTGCTTTGTGCCATTCAGGGAGCACTAAGCCCGATGCGAGGCTATTATTGAACATGGTGCATAGGTGGGGAGCCAGTATGTTCTGAAGTTCATGTAAAATGCAGCCTGGGATGCTGTCCGGTCCCATGGATGCTGTGATATTGGCTTTAGAGTGTGTAGCTTTGAGAGGGAGGGTGGAAAGGTAGCACTGAACCTATCTTCCAGGATGTTGGCAATATCAGTTGGTTCTGTAATGTTCATGCCTTTGTGGTGTAACTCAGAGTAGATCTGGGTGTTGACATCGAGATATTTGACATAGCTATAGAATGCTTTGTGGTTGTTGTTGGAATTAGTGGCGGTTTTGTTTTCATAGCTAGCTTTGGAGGATCTTATAAGGGATCTCACCTTCTTACTGAGGCTGACCAGGGAGCTCCTCCACGCATGGGATTGTACTCTCTTTTGCAACAGTGTCTCGCTCCTGTTGTACAGTTTGCTTATGGCAGGGGACCACCAGATTGGTTTCCTTAATTAGGAGTATAGCGTCTTGGTTCTGTTTGGGATAGCACAATCCATGCACTCGTGTAAGTGCTTACAGAGTGCATTTGTGTAGGATTCAGCAGTTGTAACAGTATTGTCCATCTGCATGGATGTCTGTCTTAAGAAGCATGAAGTTGGCTTTGTAGACATATTATACTGTGGTTCCCTTAATGGCGGGTGGGGTGGGGGCAGGATGTGGATATCAACAGTGTTCAGCTCATGGTCGGATAGGACCAACGAGGAGTTGACTTCAGGTGTGGAGCACCGGTCACTCATGTTGGTAATGCCTAGGTCTAGGATATTGTTGCCTCTTGTGGGTGTGTGGATATGTTGATCCAGGGCATTGGAGTTTATGAACTCCAGAAAGCATTGAGCTAATGAGTTGGTACACGAGTAGTTTTCTCAGTTAATGGTGGGGTAGATTCAGTGAGACTATGTGATGAGTGTGGTGTGGTGCAAACGTTTACCTTCTCCACATGACTGTCAGGATCAGGCTTGGTTGGAGAGAGCTTTACCTCCAGTTTGGCTAGATAAGTGCATCTCTCACAGGTTGTAGTGTTGGGTGGTAGGAGGAGAGGCTTGTCTGTGTACATGAGGCAATGTGTACATTGCCTCAAGATGTCCAGATTCATCAGATAGACAGGAGAGAACACTGGCAGTTGACTCTTGGACATGCCTGAATATAGAACTACTTTTCCCTAGACAAGTGAGGAAAGTGAGTACAAGAGCTATTTTACTCTAAGCAAGTGAGAAAAGTATGTACAAAACCTGTTTACCTCTAGGTAATGAGGAAGATTGAGTGCTATAGTAATTAGTAGCTTATGTAGTGCTTACAAGTTCTGAACAAGTGCTGAGCATGAATAAGCAATCCACATAAGGTCTTGGATAACATAAACACACTGCCTCCCCCCCCCCCTGCAACAGGTACACAATCATATATCCATGTACACCACAGGGTCCCTGTACCCACAACTATGCAGGTACAAGCTGCACTCAGGCTGCATGGGACCTGTCCATATCACAGGTTGTATAATACACATATGGCAAAACAAGATGCTCCCAACGTACACATCATGTAAAACATAGCTCCATGTCAGGCTGTGTGCACACTGAATGGTGCACACCAACAGGAATCACAACCCACAAAGGGGGAGACACCACTGATAATGGGAATTACTGCACTACTATCCTGCTGAGTCTGGTCTGGAAGGCCATGAACCTTGATCAAATAATTGATGTCAGCAGTACAGATGTAGATGACAGTAAGGTTGATTTCACACTGCATATCATAACCTTGCCAGGTCATAGGACATCATCACCAATACTGTGTACCACCTACACTCAGTATACTAGATGTACATTCCTATGTCACAGGAGTGTTTTGCAACGGGTCTGCTGGCAGAACCAACACTACAGAAGGTGTCGGAATAATACATGCTCATCACACCAGTGGCAGCTACAGTAAGTCAGGGTTAATTAATTGTATTCCCCCTCATTGTAGTCCATACCTCACAGACAAACAGAAGGCATCTGCCTATTGAAGTATGTGAATGACTATGACCTAGGAGCATTAGCCAACTCAAGAGTGTTGTGGACAACATACAGAAAGGCTTTGAGGTGAGGTGTGTGTGACATATGGCCATAGTCTGACAGCTACATATTGCATTGTCACCCCTATGTTAATAACCCTGTACCCATTAACTACCACCTAGGCAGCGGTTAACATAATGGACACGTGTGTAAGGGATGCAGCTGGGCAGTTATCTTTCCTGTGATAGCTACATCACCACACCTGTCAGGAAGTCATATGTGGCAACCCTAATAATGACAGGGTGCATTCATGAATATAGAGATCATTGTCCAGCCATACACAACACTCAAGTGACCCATATCAGATGACATATTTCCTTTAACGGGTATTGGCCATGTGCAGATGGCCTACACCAGCCTTCCCATTCCCCATCTCCACTATGTAGCATGATGTATACCCTGAATAAATCCATGTCCAACCCAGTGATGTTGGACATGCTACACGTACACATTCTGATCTCAAACACATACTTCATGGACATCCACCTTCCACATGCTGGACAGATCCTTGTCCCATACACTTTACACAGCCCTGCCATACTATGCATTCCTGTCCATCAAAGCTGCACATCGCTCCCCTCTCAGACATGGTGTGATGACCCTGTGGATCAGTAATGTGGCACTGCTCCACCTGGCCCCAGAGACCCACCTGTCGGCTACTGCCAGGTAACCTTTCAATTCATAAATGGCCCATGGCATATAGCCTACTAGTTGACTTTGACTGTACATGCTATAGTTGATATCCATCCCTGCAAATACCATCTGGCTAGCCAGTGTCCCATGTGTATCACATGTGCAAAACAGGTGATACATGGCAGGATGCTGAATTGCTGTACAGTGCCATGTAGATTTATATGGCAGAACACATACATGTAGAACCTTATGTGAGCAAGTCTTCAGGGTTACAGGTCATGTCTGTTAAGGCAGTGTAAGTCTTTATATGTGACATATACACAGCATCAAGGTCGACTGCATTAATGTGGACACATCCAGCCATGTGCTGATAGGTAGGAACACCAGTACAGGCAAACAGACATGCCCACATCAAGACAGCATCCACATGGAGTATGAGCAATGTAATCAGGTGACACACACACATATATATGGTGATAATATCCACTCACCATTGAGTGTCACATGTGTGTGACACAAACACGTCAGTGTCATGTAGGTTTACAAATACTATTTAAACGTAATAAATCCGATACACATGTATGTTCAGCTGTAGCTCTGTATGTCTCTGTGAGTTACTGTGACCTGTCTCCATCATTATGTCTTCCAGGTATGCCGCGTGCAAGGCTACCCCCTTTTTCCCACTTGGAGGATGAGGCCCTCATCCTATACCTACTTGACAATCATGATATCCTGTTCAGCCATGTGCCACAGGATGCACAGCAGCAGGATGCCCTGTGGATGGAACTTCGCAGGAGGGTTAATGATGTGGGTGGCCACAACTGCACATACCAGCAGGTGCACAGACACTGTACAGACCTAATTAGATGGGCGAAACAGCGTGCAAATGCAATCGCCAGGGAACAAGGTGCAACAGATGGTGGACCACCAACCCGGCCCCGACTCACATGTACCAAGAAGCTACTGGCCAACATGGGGACACCTGCAGAACCACATCCACAAGCCTTAGCCAATATTGTGGAGGTGGGTGTCTCTCAACCATTGAGCCTGGAGTTGCCTGGTAAGTCAATACTGCACCTGTAATAACTATATTCCATATAGTTGCATGTGTCACTGTACAATATGTAATGTAACATCATATGCAAGACATGTATACACACATGCCGCATACTATAGTATGCTACTCTGTGTATGCACACATGTGCATATACCATAGTATAGTCTAATGTACTGGTGTATATGTTAACATGTGCATTGCACCCTGTAGCCATCATACAGGCATGGATAATGCTCATACTGCTGTGTTACTCCTATTTAGGTACCTCTGATGTTCCGCTGTGACAGCAGCCCATTGCAGGTGAGACTGTTATTATTTATCAGGAATCGTAATGCACAGATCTACCTGCCATGTGGCCATTTACAACATGTACACATAATGTATGGTCCTGTCACAATATACAGGTCAGCACTGCAATGCATCACAATGCCTACCCATGTGCAACACTTGCAAACTATGTGAATCATCTCACCAACATGAATCCTCACAAACTGTCATTGCCAGATGTGTGGACAGCTGTGCATACAATGGTGTAGGTGCTGTTCACTGTAGGGACATGTACTACAGATCAGAACTACACATGTTGGGAATACAAACAGTACTACACAGAGGGCTGGATATTAGCCAGCCCACAGGATTCACTGGTGTGGATCATAGCCCTGCTATGAATGTCACACAATGTGATGTGCTATCTTGACATGTCCATGACATCTACTGGCCTGGCTGCAACACTGCCTACCTAACCTGAAAACATACCCCACATACCACCCTTTGCCTGCATAACCCTGTCGTCAGTGGAGCATATGACATCTAGGGGTGTATGCCATATGGAACAACACAGACATGTGAAATAGATGCTCGTCACAATAAGTTGCCCAACACATGTACACACATGGCCATGGAAGATGGCCAGAGACATGGAGCAATACACACAGTAGACGTGATGTTCTTGTGTGTATACCCTGTCGTACAATGGCTACACGTGGTCCAACTATGACCTTTGTGTAATGGTTATATTGTAGATGTGGAACACTAGACCTACAGGTCTGTGCACATCTTGTGTAGGCGTAACATCAATCCACCACATAAGATGTGTTGAACATCTTGAGGGTGTCACGTGACAGCAGTCACCTGTACAGTATCCACATCAGCCCACAGATACAGTACATTCCCCTTGCTGGTGTCAGACGTCAATGTCATGCTTGCTCTTCATGTGTGTGTGTGTGTGTGTGTGTGTGTGTGTGTGGTACACAGATGTCATGTGGGACATGGTGTACTGACGTGTTCGCCATGCCTGGCCATAGTTGCCAGGCAGCAGCAATATGGTTGTAGATGTGCAGGGGTGTCATCCGTATACCCTTCAGTGATCTGTGTCACAACTTCCACATCATGGTTTAGTGTGTATACACCTCAGTGACGTGGGTCACATTCCACAGTATATATGTACTGTATCTGAACACAGTAATGGCTATGAACTGTGTCTGTAACTCACACTGTATAGCAATAGATACACCTCATGATTCCCTGCAATGGCCATGCACATCAGCTAAATGTGCAGTATATCTGTAGGGCGGACAGACAACACTGCATTGGGACACCATTACCCCACTGTATATTTGACTGGACACCATTGTGTTAAACATGTATGCATGTCATTGCACACGTCAGCAGATCACATGTCATACTACACGTGATTGTCAAGGTCATATGCCACACAGGCAGGTGTACTGTTAACCTGTGCTGGTCTACATGGTGTAACACAGGGATGTATGCTAACTACTACTATGATTGTGTAATTTGCATGTCGTCTGCTATGACACATGCATGCTGTTGTGTGCAACCCAAGGATGTATGATAACTACCACTAATATTGTCTGTGCTGCATGCCCTCTGCCGTATCACATGCATGTTGCATGCCTTCTGTCATATCACATGCAGGGATGTATGATAACTACCACTATTACTGTTTGTGCTGCAAGCCATCTGCCATATCACATGCATGTTGTTTGCCTTCTGTCATATCACGTGTGTGTGTGTGTGTGTATTGTAAAGATTGTAATGTACAGTTCTTGTCTGCCCTCACAGGTGATGTAGGTGCGTTGCCCTCCTGCGGTACATCTGATGCTAGTGTCCCCACAGACTCTAGAAGTGATGATGAATGTATAATTGAGGCACAGGCAAAGTTGTCAGGGGCTGAAACTGTGCCATTGGTTGCCATTCCAGCTATATCCCCCTCATCCCCGCACACAGATCCCATGCCTACACATACCCCATTCACCAGTGGCCATAGAGGAAGGACAGTTGGCAAGTGGTAGCTTGGAACAGGAAAGTGTGGGGGCTATGGAAGGTGTGCCTGCACACCATGGTGTCAGCCAACTGACTGGTGGTGCCCCACACAGGCAAGTGGCCAGTGCTGCTCATAGGAGGGCCTCTGGCCAACATGCTCCTGCAAGACAGAGCGCAGCAGCTGGTGTTACCAGACATGTTTCAGGCTGTAATGGAGGCACAGGCACGTGCTGAACGGCACAACAGAGAGGATCAGAGGCTTCAGAGGGCCGCTGTCCATTCTTTAAACAACAACATCCAGGCAATGGTAAATGCTCAACAGCAGATATCTAAAGCTTTGGATAGATGGTTGGGTGACATGTTTGGAGTCCTTGACCATGGCATGACAATCCGCGAACATGAGCTGTCTGTGCTGGAACATCTGGTAGGAGTGAGGCATCAGGCACATGGATGGAGGCCTGCTACATCACTTGTTTCAGGTCCACGTGCATGAGCTACCTCACATGTCCACTCCCATAGTGGCGGTAGCAGCAGCAGTGCATCTGGTGCTGTGCTGTCCACACCACAACACAGCAGGCCACGTGTCCGTGGCCCAGGACGGTCCCAACAGGGACACGTTTCCAGTGGACAAATGACATCAGACAGCACCCAATCTGCGCCTCTGCCTGGTAGTGCCCATGCAACCCCTGGGAGCCACAGGTCACATGTCCATGGCTGGACACCATGAACTGTAAAACCTGGCCTGTACAGTCTGCAGCTGTCAATAATACCCCTGTGTAGGCCAGACACATGGCAGAACTGTGTGCATACATACACGCACACACTGGAAACATATGTAGGGCACCAGAACACACACATACATAACATCCACACTTGCCCAATTAGATCAAAGGCCCTAACCCACACACATCATCCAATGGTGCAGCCTAGGTCTCTGGTAAACATTATCACCCTGTGCATATGATGATGCATCCACACCATCGGTGCAGGGACATGCCCATATGGTCTGATGCACAGGGTGAACAGACTAGGAAGATAAATGTAGTTTACAATTGTTGAGTACTGTTGGCAGGCAGCAGACATACCATGTACTACAGATGTACAATGCATTTCGTACTGTTAATAGTATGTGTCTTGTGTAACAACAGTAACTGCATGTTGGTCATGGTGTTCTGCTGTCTTCCTTCACGTCTAATTGCAAGTGCCGGTGGATGTCAGTGTTTGCAGTTAGTGTTCCATATGTTAATGTGGACTACTCACAGGTATGTATGAATATACCAGCATGCACCGTGTAGCTGCCACATAACAGTGAGAATGTTCCATGTTCCAAACATGTGTACTGATCCAAGAGCATGATAGCTGTGTATTAAGCTACTGTGGCTACAGACATGACATCCATAAAGGGTGACATCACAGGTACAGTTACATAGAGTGGTGAGGTAAGAGAGCGGTCTAGCTGATTACAAGGGTAGAGGCCAGTGGGAGGTGTGATGCCTCATTGGGAATCAGTAATACACGTTCCCATGACAGGATGCCAACACACAACTGCACCCACACTCAGGTATTGACACACATGTATTCAGTGACACAGTAACACACCCACACACTCACGGATTCACAGACACAGTAACAAACACTCGCACACAGTACTGTGCATCTACATGATGTGCCACAGAGAATACACATGTACAGGTAGTCAGTATGGCCTAAGATCGGGGACATCAACACAGATAGGAGAATGCATCGCCTGGATGGGGGAAGGGGTTTTATCAGTTCAGTATAGTAACATACATCTCACTCCAGGGACCAGACAGCCATACATACACACACACACATACACACACTGTGGCATTCAGTATTGACTACACCTATGTCACGCACATACAGATACCTCACGTGTGAGATACACGCCCCTGCCTATGTCCTGCGTTCTACATTGCAGTCTGTACAGATGTGTACACTAGTGTACAGAGTGAGTAACAATTGAGATGTATTCCCCACCATACGTGACATATATGGACCCACATGCAACCACACATGCCAGTACTGTGAATCAAAGACATGCCTAGCTCATGATATGTATGACAGACTTACAGCAATATTCCACATGTTACAAACTGTACCGATGCTTCCTTTGGCAACAGTGCTGACATATGCACACGGGACGTCATAACTGTTAACACGTGTCAAGTGATTTACCTTCACTGTCACCCTGACTGCTGTCCAAGTTGTGTGTTATGTCCTTCAATTAACAAAACCATTGCTTACCAGTTACACAGGTTATTGTAGGACCGCTTGTGACACACCTGTGAGCTGTCCTCAGCAAACATCCATCTGAAAAGATGCCCAACCACTTAGTTATTTCCACACATCTGTCCATACCTGAGGTATATCTTTCCGTACAATCAGCATATCACCATATATAGTTGGCAATGTTGAGGCTGCATTGCAACTGCATGATGTACTGGGATACACGTCACATGCATACATCACCAACTGCACACGCATGTTATCTGAATGCACACCACTACATGTACATGTGTGTAGGTCCTACAATCCTGTCATTTGGGCATGTTTGTAGGCATTGCAATTGGTGGACATGTGTAATGACATACATGACACATGGACTGTTGTATGATATGATAGGTGTAATGAGCGACCGGTACAGAGAGAATGTTACCTCTATCAACATTGATATCACACCTTATGCACTGTTAGCATTCAGCAGTCATGGACCTACATTCCATGTGCATGTGTGTAATGGCTGTAGCCACCTGTTTGCACAAAGGACAACAACAGCTATGCTATTTACATGTATGCTTTTTGTGTGTGTGTGTGTGTGTGTGGCATGTACATACCCAGGGCAGGTACATGTATGTCATATCCATACATGAGGGTGTGTACTGGTGTGCAGCAACAGTCATCTGCTAATGCTGGAAAGTACCGAGGGCCCCTTGTATGTGTACAGCTGACCTGGTTACAGACAGTGGTATCATTGCATTGCATAACACATGATGCAATTGTGTCAGTACATGGGTACTCTCTACAGTTGATATAGAGCTTGGTACAGTCCAGTGGTCAAGGGTCACATGGTGGTGTACTTTTATATGTCCTACAACATGTATGGATGCATGTTGCTGGTCCGAGGGCATGGTGGTGTCTGAGGTTTACATCCTAGAATGCAGCATGTGACACTGTGTCCTGCACATGACTCATCTGTGATGCCTTTCGTGGAGGTACCGGTCAGTACATGTGAGTGACCTTTATGTATGTGGGGACACCACCACCTGGAGCTGTCCATACCTGTGCTATGGCCCACATGTCTGCTTCTGAGGTATATGGTGGTAGTGCTATTGTGCACTACAGAGTCATCAGCCAGGTGTTCCTCACTGCATAGATGTCAGTACTCCCCATTGTTGGATCTACAGTGACCAGCTGTGATTATGGACGTTACACATCTAGCACTGGTTAGCATAAGAAAACAATGCAGTTGTCCTGTAGGTGTCAGGGTGTTATCCTGTGTTTAGGACATTTGCCTTGGAATGGCACTGTATGGGCGGATGTGACTCGGGTATTACCCCCACTCCCTTGAATCATGGATGTATGTGATATGTGTCAAAGGCTTGTCTACTGTCAGCCATGTCATCCCAGAATGACAAACACTGGACAACCCTCGTACTTACAGCAGGACATTGGCTCATTGTGCTGTTCAAGCAGTTGCCACCTCTAGCAAGGCTCATTGTGTTGGTCAAGCAGTTTCCACTCCTAGCAAGACATCACTGTAAGTGGTGATATTGTGCTTCGTATAGGATGGTACATCTAAGGTGATGGACAGCAGCAGACGTTGTGTAAAAGACCGCTGTCATATATATATATGTAGAGCAGCATTCCTGATAACAATGACAACTAATACCAGAGCCCATTACAATGTGTTCTTTACATGTACCTGTAATAGCATGACCACTGTGGCCTTCTGTGTTTAGAATCAGAGTGCATCCCAGTCAGGCCTGTGCTACTACGTGTATGAGCATGCCCAGTATAACCTTGTGTAGATGGACACATAGTGCATTCCGAACCGTCCTGTGTTACTAAGTGTGTCAGAATACCCAGTAACACCTTGTGTCGGTTATGTGCCTCTGTGTATGAGCATGGCCATTGTAACCCTGTATAGTGGCAGTAGTCGTCCATTCTACAGATGGGCATACTCAAGGTCAGGATGGATTCCTACTTTAAACACACAGGTTCACAGGTATGTACATCTTAATTGCCAGCATCCCTGATGATGTCCGCATTCCTAGAAAGTCATAATGACAGCCTTGAAATGTGTAGTCTGTGTGGCATGGCTCGTAAGTATGTAGTATTGTAATAGTGATCTGTAAATAGGCAGGTGTTCCGTCCCCACCACTGGTGTGTGTGTGTGTGTGTGTATGTCTGTCCCCATTTGCCAGAGGACTGTAAACTGCTTTTAGACTGCTCACATTCCATACAATTTGTATACTCACCTTTGGCAGGGCTGATGATGACAACCACCTACAAATACACCTCTGGGAGTACTGTGTCCCAGTAATCTCGGTAGCGCGTTCTGTAACTGCGTAATGCTGTAGTGTAATAAAGTAGTTAGGTCGGTGTTTTAATCCCACACTTGTGTGTGTGTGTGTGTGTGTGTGTGTGTCCGTCTGCCTGAGGACTGAGTAATGCTTTTAGACTGCTCATAATCCTTACATTTCTTATACCCACCTTTGGCAACGCTGATGATGTCACACACCTACAAATACACCTCTGGGAGTGCTGTGTCCCAGTAATCTCGGTAGCGCATTCTGTAACTGCGTAATGCTGTAGTGTAGTAAAGTAGTTAGGTTGGTGTTCTAATCCGAGACTTGCCGTCTGTGTTTGTCCCCGTCTGCCTGAGGACTGAGTAATGCTTTTAGACTGCTCACACTCCATACAATTCTTATACCCACCTTTGGCAAGACTGATGATGTCACCCATCTACAAATACACCTCTGGGAGTGCTGTGTCCCAATAATCTTGGTAGCGCGTTCTGCAAGTGCGTAATGCTGTAGTGTAATAATGTAGTTAGGTCGATGTTCTAATCCTAGACATGCCAAGTGTGTGTGTGTCTGCCTGTGTGAGACAAGTACAGTGCTTTGTAATATTCGCCGTAGTGCATGCCCTAAACACGTATTGCTGCAGTGTGATATGGTAGGGGTTTGTATACAGGACATGGCAAGTGTGTGTTTGTCTGTCAGAGCCTGTGTAGAGGTGGCAGTGATTGTCTTACCATTGGACATGTCTGGAAGTGGATTTTGTAGTTTTCCTATATGGCATCCATCTTATGACACATTGGCCACCACACGAGGAGTACAGCTGTCAGCCAGCCACGGGACTGTGTTGACATACCATACCCATACATCTGGCAAAAGGCCTGGTGAACAAAGTATGCAGCCCTATTAGTACCCGGTATATGTCCCGCACCCATGTGCCATGCACAAACAAACTTGCCTAGGATATCCCGCTATGTTGCTAGTACTATGCACATTGATGACAGATAGTAGGCATGGTGTGAATGCAGTGTCCTGCAGAGGACATGGCACCCTGTAGAGCGGTACAATAGGCACATATATGTGGACATTGTGCCTTCACTATGTTCCACACTGAATGCCTGCAACATATATGGTGCCATCAAATGTGATCCACAGAAGCCAGACAATGCTGTACACATGTGCCCTGTATGGACCCATGTCACTGACACCAAAGAATATCTGTATCATACTATCCATGCAGGTGCAGGGTCAACCTGCTCAGTATAAGCAGGTTTTGCCATACCAGGCCAATACTGGCATATCGGGGGATAACAGGCTGTGTACACAATGTGTGTCTGCCAAACCAGGTACACCTGTACATGCCACTGTACAGTATTGTGGGACATGCACATCCCAGGCAATGTCCATGTGTAGTACTATCAAACACAGACATGGCATGCATTGCAAATCTATGGCCATACACATTGGTAACCAGGATGTCAGGCCAGATAATGCAGTACCCATCTGTGTGGGACATTGCAGACACTACACCCCTGCACTGCACACCACTGTCGGGTGATGCAATGCCATGGATTATCCCTCACCCAGCCTTGTACAGCCATCTTGCACAGCCAACCACTACACAACCATGAAGCAATGCATACCTGCATGCCAGTACTGGCACCCTGTGTCTGCGTGTGGGTTGTGATGCTCTCAACCACAGTCACTCCCAGTATAACCCTCATTGGCATACCAACAGATGTCTGGCACTTTCACATGCCCTAGCCCATAGAACCTCCAGATATCCCCTGTGGTGCATGTGGTCCAGTGTATTACTGCAGTGTGGCAAACTAAGTAGTTACACTGTGTATTTGTGGCCCTGGCAAAGGTGTCAATGTGTGTCCATTAGAGAGTGGTTGTGGTGACAATGGCATCCGTTCAAGTGGACAGCTATGTGTGCCACACCTAATGTATGTCTACTATATCTCTTTTGCAGATATCACTCACCCACACACATATATGTTCTTACAGCACAGCAACATGTCACCTTTGTGGCACATGTAGTAACGTCATACACATGTAATAGTAATGAGTAGTCAGTCAGGGGTTTGACTCCTGTACTGCTCGGCATGTGGCAGATGATGCTTATGGTTAAGTCTTCAAGCCCTTCCCTGGTGTACTTTGCCTGTCCCATCCACACACTCTCTGGTGGATGTGAAGGAGTACACCTGCACAGCAGCAGCATGTGTATTGTAAGTGATGGACATGATCAGATGATGGCCTCTGCACCTATTGCAGTCCTCCTCTAACTGATTGCATGTGGTGCAGCTTTGATGGTGTTCCCATAGCCATCTGCATGATAAACAAAGTACACTATCTAGGGAACCATGTTGTTATTTGGCCATGACAGTCGCTGTGAGAGGTACCTTGATGTGGTGTTCTGACACTGCATCACAGATGATATCTGGATGTACCTCAATTATTTTCCACAGTGGGAAATAGCCTAAAGACAGGAGGGTGATGTGCCACACATGACTACAGCATGTAAGTGTAGCTATGCTGCATTGAGACTACTGCCTGTTTAACATGTGTGTGGTAAAGGCTATTCTGCATGTTATAATATAGACATGGCAGTATTCTGTTCATGAGGGACCCCCATCCACAGGGCCATCAGTGAACTGGTCAGTGTGTGCAACCATTTGTTTCCTGTGTTACACACTGAACACACATCTATGCACAGCAGAAGCATGGTGTGAGGAATGCAGACAGTACATGATGATAGGGATGTGTTACTGCCATCGCATCCCTGACTGGACATGTGTCACATGAGACAGTGGTATGACAGGCACTGTCTGGGGTTCTCAGTGACAAGCCAATAATGGGCAACTGTTCATAACTGAGGTCACACGTCTACTACATGTTGTACAGTTGGCATGCAGTATATATGCATGTGTTGTGCTCCCTCTGCAAATGTATACCATCTGTTGTGTTGGGTTGCTGGTGATATCTATGCATACTGTCGTAGGTAATCCTGTATGCTGTTGTCTATCACTAAGCCTTATGTGGGTTTAAAATGCAACGCCATTGGCTGAATGGGTTGGGAGATCCCAGCAGAACCTCCTGTCCCACTTCAGCTGACCATGACACAGGGCACTAGCACATCTGGGGCCCAGCCATAGACATCAACCTCTGTTGGCTCTGCACCACCTTCTCGTGGTACCACCACTGAGGATGGAGCATGTCCCCCCTGGGAGTGGGACCAGACAGGTACATGTCTGCTGTCGTGAGGTCCCGGACGTGTTGCGTTGGTGGCTCCCTAAGGGGTTCCAAAGTCAGATGCGCCAGCTCAAGGGCTGAGTGTCACATTTACAGGGTGATGCTGCCCCTACTGGACAGCCCCCAGCACTGCCTCCTTTGCAGCTGTGTAGGTGCAGTGGCAGCTGCCCATGGCTGGGGACCTCTGTCCCACTTTTCCGATGGGCTTGTGAATGCCGAACACCCATCCCTGTCCGGGGTGTATCCCACCCACACATGTCATATACCAACCCTGTATGCTGTCTTTTCTGTGATCCTACCTATCCTCCACGGCCATACCTACACTCCTTCCCCAACATCTGACCCTCACCTACAGAAACATAAGGCCAATCGGCTCCTAGGACAACATCTGCCCTATACATAGCTGTCCATTACACACACGTGCCCACTGGACTCACAAAACCCTTGTAATATGTATCACAACATACTCCTGTTATCCTCACCCCTGTCCCTCAAGCACACTATCCTAGTATGCACATCACTCCTACATGGTCTAGGTACACGTGATGAGGATGACACCATTGTACAAACAACACTACCGGTCCCTGTATGGCTACCCCATTTACCTTTACCATGATGATGATGTTGCACACAGCACCTTGCAAGAGTACTGTTCACATATAATGATTGGACAGGTACTGTTGTGTTAATGTACATTACATGCACAGAGTGATGTATATGGCCAATGTGCAAATATTTGAGTGTATGACTGACACATGTCTGTCTGAAGGAGTCTTGAGATCACATAGAACACCACTACATAATACAGGCGTCGCTGGTGTTTCCCGTTTCATTCATTTGTAATGCTTTATTGCCACATGGTATGTTCCTAATACAACTCTATATATGTATGTACCTATATGCTGGACATATACACTCACATATACATCTATATGATGGGATACATTCCTATACTGTTGAATGACTGCACTGTATGATATGTTTGTGGTGCTGTCCGTTGTCTGTATATCTGCCATGGCGTATTGGTAATACACATTAGCTGTGTGCGCAGGGTCCTGGTTCCGACCCTTGCAAAGGATGTTTATTTGGTTGCAGGGCATAACAAGCCCATTGGATACGGAGGGAGTAAGGCACATTAAAGCAGCTGGGAGTGGATGTGTGTGGGTTTGCGCAGTGTTAAGCACTGCTGACCTCTGGTTACAGCCTCTTATACTCGGTTAGCCTCTACATTGCTTTACCAGTGCAATACTCGCATACTGGTAGCCAAACACTCTTACACCCACTCGCTCTCGCACTTGCAAATGCACCGACATTGGTGCTTGCATCTGTCACTCACACCCCTGGGTGGGAGCGAGGACCACATTATTACCTTGTGATGCCTATTACATCGGACTACATGACTACAATATCAGGACTGGCTGCCCATTAGGCGACGGCATTGAGTTTGACTGAACGGAATCAGCGACCTGTCCAGTGAATCAATCATATTTGTGTGTTCCTCAGACAATCTGCTCCCACCTTGTGATGCCTATTACATCGGACTACATGACTACAGTATCGGGAATGGCTGCCTATTAGGTGACGGCATGGCGTTCGACTGTATAGAATCGGCGGCCTGTCCGGTGAATCAATCATATTATTTGTGTGTTCCTCATACAATCTGCTCCCACCTTGTGATACCTATCACATCGGACTACATGACTAAAGTCATAGCTGGGCTTAGGCATAGGCTAACTAGGTGGCCGCCTAGGGCGCCGCTTTAGTAGGGGCCCTTTTCCAGTATTTATTTGGTGTAGGTAGACCAGGATGGGGGCACTGGGTGGTGTGGTGGGGGGGTGCCGTGGTGCCCTTTTCCTTAGAGCACCAGTTGACCTAAGGCCGCTCATGACTACAGTATCAGGAATGGCTGCACATTAGGCGACAGCATGGCGTTCGACTGTACGGAATCAGCGGCCTGTACAGTGAATTAATCATATTATTTGTGTGTTCCTCATACAATCTGCTCCCGTCTGGCTGATACATGGGAACCGAGACTCTTCAATACAGACAAGTAGTTGGGTTGTGGGAGCCACATCCGTCAGCCGAGTCATGCTACCACATACCTATTATAGGTTTGCCACCTACCTTTTCAATTGGCCAAGGTGGGACTTTAGGGTTACCACCCGTCCCACTTTGCAAGGGACAGTCCCTCTCTAGGCAGTTGTGTCCTGCGAAAATAATCAAGACGTAGCAAATGTCCTGATTACAAGACATTATTATATTCTACGTTTCATTAATAGTTGCATAAACAGTTATTTTATATATGAAACTTCTATATGTTATGTGAAGTAGTATAAGCAATTCAAATGTTACTAGATTAAGCTTTTATTTGTGCAAATAAGTATAATTCTGTACTATGCATGGCTGTATGTATGTGTTGTCCTGGAAAGTCTGACATTTCTACAGAACATGTCCCACTTTGGCCATTTGGAAAGGTGGCAACCCTAAAGGACCTGTATGTAGAGACATCAGACTTTGCAGGGCAACACATTCCCACAGCCAGTAGAAAGGAGAGTACTTCACTGTCTTGCCTAAATAAAAGGTTATTCTTGTAGCAATATAGTTGCTTATACTGTTTCTCATGACATTTAGGTGTTTCAGGTACAAAATAATTGTTTTATACAACTACTACAGACAAAATAGGAAATCTTTGCCCCAAATCACAGGTCATTTGCCATAATTACATTTATTTTGCAGGACACAACTGCCCAAAGGGGAGTGTTCCTTGCAAAGATGGACAGGTGGTAACCCCAACCCTATTATTCTATCATCTTTCTAAGGTAGTCGGCGGAACATGCTCTTTCTCTCACTAGCAGACCTCTCATATGAATGGGGAAGAATGAACACTGAATCAGGGACACTGCACAACAACCTCAGGGACACATTTAGAAGGTTGGTGCTATGAACCTGACATATTGATGGACCCAGAGCACATATGTATTCATACACATTGTCTGAGGTACATGCTGTTTAAGGCTCTTACATGTTGTCATTATTGTTATGTGTATTCCGCCACCTTTCCTCCTAATATCACTAGTTCTAGGAGTGTTTAGTTGGGACTGTGTTAGATTCTGATTCATAATCACGGACGGACCTGGTAATTGGGGACAATTCAATGATATGGTCCCTATGTGTTCCCCCAATGGTTTACAGACTTGTCCAGTAGATGTGCTCTTAAAGTTTGGGAGGTATGGGCATCTGCTATACCCACATTGGAATATTACTTACATCCACGGGGCGGTCCTAATACGCATCTGCCAGCCAACACCTGCACGCCTAGGCCCATAATCGCATACTCATAGTTCCCCTACCTGCCACTACGCTACATCACTCATCCTTACTGTGGCCTCAGGTGGGATATGAACACACCCCTACACACTGCCCACTCTCCCCGTGTCGGGACACATGTCGCACGTTGTGTCAACCCATGTGTTATCAGGCTTGCACAACCTACTGTTCCGTGTACAGCAACATCCTGGTTGCAGCAATCTTTACTGGCATTGCCTGGAAGAACAAAATTTTTGGTTTCCCACAAGGGACTTCGCTGTCCATGTTTAAAGCGTAGACCTCTCCCACTGGTAGTTTCTTGCTGGTGGTCTGGGAAGCAGTGTTGCATTTACCTTTATTGCATGTCTGTATGTCCCACCAGCCTAGCTGGGGGGGGGGGTAGACATTTGTTGACAGGACCTCCCACCAACATATGCCCGGTCTGAAAATATGTTACCCGTAACTGCTGTAACATAACCTAGGTATACACATGTGTATATTTACTGTAACATATATATATATCTATTTACATTAATATATACAGATATATCTGCATATGTATCCATACATGTATATTCATATCTTGCTGTATATATATATATATATATATATATATATATATATATATATATATATATATATGTCTATATATATATATATATATATATATATATGTCTATATATATATATATATATATTCATCTGTGTGTCAATACATTCCCCGTTCATATGCACTTACACATGCGTAATGGTGTTTATATATGCTTCACCAGCATACTAATGCCTTATTCATTATAACACCGACACTTCACTCCAGTTATCTTGTAATCGGTATGTAGCTCGTTATACAGCAGACAGATGTCATAGTATGTTCATGTATGGATTACCAATGGTAACTGGAATGTGATACAGTATGATTCGACCCGTCCCTCTTCTGCACAGCCTATTATTCCATCTACTGTCGATATTTGTATGTGCACATTCCTATTATTTATGTCAACAAATGGAATGCATGTGTTACAGAAATTGTACTTCAACATAATGTTGTCTGCATGTGTGTATGCATATATACCTATTACGAACTAGCTGACCTCCACAGGGCGGTCCATTAGAACCGGCCCATCCAACCCTGGCACGCCTGGATCCATAATTGCATACCCATAGTTCCTCCACCCCACCCGTGTTGAATTTACATGCGTAACATCCATTATCCACTTGTTATCGTAGCCATGACACACCTTTACACACTGCCCTCTCCAGAGCATTTGGGGCCTTACACGCATTTTGTCCTGCCTCGTATATACATAGGATCTCCTGTATATTTGCACATAACGTGCATTTCCTGGGGTTATGGAATCCAGCCATTTGTGCTTTCCAATTTTTGGAGGTCCCAGCATGGGACTACATTCCGTCTGTGTGTAAAGTAGACTAGCAATTCAACGATGTTAAAACCCTGCCTGTGGTGTGAGTAGCGGTGCTCTGCTCACTCCTGGGCAGCTTTTTATGACATATGCTGAAAGCACTATATAATATCAAAACTGCTCTTGATTCCCTTTATATCCCTTGTGTACGCTTTATTGTTACAACGTCCATTCTTCATATATATATATATATATATATATATATATATTTCATGTATATAAATATATATCTATACACACACATATATATATGTGTGTGTGTGTGTATACATATACATATATATATATATATATATATATATATATATATATGTGTGTGTGTGTGTGTGTGTATATATATATATATATATATATATATATATATATATATATATTACATTTGTACATACAAACATACATTTCTTATGCTGGGAGCTGCTTACACCCGTGCAGGCGCACTCGCCTATGCTTACTGTGCATTACATATGTTTACTGCCGCTTATTTGTGCTTACTTGTGCCTTATTCATTATGACAGTACCACTTTGATTGAAAGGATCTGGTTAATAGTCCCATGCAATACACATGTTCACCTTTAGATGTTTAAATGTCGGCTTTACAGCAGAGCAACATTCATTCCACAAGGTAAATGATATGTGCTATAGTCGAACTTGAACCGTGAATGCTTTTTCGTTAGACGGATGCTCTAACTACTACACTATTGGTGTTCTGCTTCATTTATATGTATACCCATGGTTCATAGTTAGCCGAACACACGCCTCATCACTTCACTTACACAGCAGGCATCCATCTTCCTGTTGGGAAAACCGCACTACTACACATGCGCCATTCTCTATTCCCTACTGCTCTGGACCCGTGCCGCATGTTGACTCACTCCGAGGATATTCAGACCTCCAAAGCCTATAGTCCTGGCACATACGTGTGTTTGATTGTCAGGGTGCTCATGTGGTCATCCAGGTTTAGACTTGTCCGACTGGGGACCGGGACTGCCCTGTACCTAGTTGAAAGTCAGACATAGCACTGGGACATCGTTAGTTCCACTTTTAGTGTCCTACCTGTGGTTGGGGATGCAGAGGTGTGCTCATCTCTGGCCATCCTGATATATAACAGCACTAAATATTACGGGGGTTTCCGCTGCTGTTTCACTTCACATTCGTTATGACTGCTATATTGTGACCATGTTCATTCTTCATATCTATATATATATATATATATATATATATATATATATATATATCGGTTTGTACATATACATGCATATACACCTACATGCTTATTTACATTTTCCATACCGTTGAATCACCACCACTTACCATCGCGCATACACACTTGCATATTCGCTTACGTCTAGGGTTGTCACCTTTTCAAATGGCCAAAGTGGGGCATTTTCGGGACACACGTCAGATTTTACAGGCCAACACATACCCACGGTCAGTACAAAGGTTAGAACTTTACTTATTTGCCTAAATGAAAGCTTATTCTTGTAGCAGTTTAGTTGCTTATTCTGTTTCTTGTAACATTTAAGTACTTTACATACAGAAATAACTGTTTTATGCAGCTGTTACATGAAATATGGGACATATGTATTTCCTACAATCACAGGACATTTGTCACTGTATTACTTTTGGCCAGGACATAACTGCCCAAAAAGGGACTGTCCCTTGCAAAGTGGGACAGGTGTTAACCCTACATAAGTCTGTTTTAAAGCGCCTTAATCACCCTATATCCAACTGCCACTATGCGAATGTGTAAGGCATATATTTCCGATAATGCACGTGGGGAGACGTGCATCACGGTCAGGTGTTTAATCCCGGGTCATAGGTTCTGCAGGACTGGCTGGAGGCTGAGCAGTCTTGTGAACAACTACTGCTCATACAACTTGTGTCCAGATGTCTACAGGACTGGACATTGTGTCGTGACACCAAGTCTAATGTTTAGAACAGATACTTATCCCATGAGGGATATCCAAAAATTGTAGGGACCAATGACCTCGATTACTTTGGCTTTACTAAAATAAGGTAGGGTTATACATGCAAGGGATACATAGTTTGCAATCCTGAGACTGCCTAGGGTGAGACTACCTACTAGATATGAGTAGGGGTCACTATGTGCAGATATAACTGCGCCTATCTAACAGCCCGAGTATGTGTGGTTTTGGTGGCCGTTCAGGAAGGGGGGGGGTGTGCTGTGGAGGGGATGATGGGTATTCAATTATATATCCAGGTGTGTTAGGGTTGGATGGCTCAGTTCAGGCCAGACCACTATGTGGGTATGTGCCAGTAACGTTTCTGTACATGTGTATCGCACTTTTTAATGTTCATATGTTTGTGGGATTGTGTTCTACAGTATGGCCTGTCAGGTTGTATTGCTGATGTGAATATTTGTTCTTTGGTTATCTTTCTGATTCACCCAGTGCTCCCTCGTACACCTCCAGTTCACCTATTGTGCATCCAACCCAGTCTCCCCTTGGCGGATTATTACATTACCCATCACCCCCCACCCGCATATTCCACAGACACTATCCATCCCTTGTCTGGTTGATGGCCCATGGCACAGTCAACAGAACACATTGCGTACACTACATATCTCTGGTACCAATATGGTTGTGAGGACTACCCTAGCATTTCTGATCACCCTAGCATTTCTGATCATCCACATGCTGTACTTCACGCACATAGGTACACGCAAATACTTATCTTTCATGACATGGTAGGTAGACCCGGGTAACACCAGTTCATCTTTGGGCCGTCCTGACAAGGATGACTTGGACCGCAAATGCTCTGACCATTGGTAGGGTTGCCAGCTTTTCATATGACCAGGATGGGACATTTTCAGGACACACATCAGAGTTTACAAGCTAACACATACCCACGGTCAGTACAAAGGACAGTACTTTAGTTTTATGCCTAAATATAAGCTTTTATTGTTGTAGCAGTTTAGTTGCTTATTCTGCTTCTTGTAACATTTAGGTATTTTATATATAGAAATAAGTATTGTATGGGACTATTACATAAAACATACAATCGCAGGACATTTGACATTTATAATGGTTTTGGTATGGACACAACTGCCTAGAGGGGGACTGTCCCTCACAATGTGGGACAGGTGGTAACCCTAACCATTGGGCTAGGCTTAGCAATTGGTGGCACGCTAACACGACGCGTTTCGCTTCCACTTGGTATAACTATCAACACTACAATGGAATATTGGCACGGGGTTTTAAATATCATTTGTTCGAGGGACGGGGACTCAATATTCAGCTACGTGCCTTTGTGTTTACTTTTTATTTTGGTGTTCGCAAAGCTGCCTTGTATGCTTTGCATACATTTCAGTATCCACGGACACTGACAGGAGTGATTACTATTAGAGGCAGGCTGTACTAGTCAGCATTTTAGGTTGCGCGTATGCAGCCGACATGTTCACGCCTCCGTGCAGCGCTTGGACATGCCCCCTGCACTCGCGCACGTTTCCCATGCACGTGGCCGTTATGGCAGTGCACCTTCATTAATATGCATGTGGTGCTGCTGCGCCATCTCTACACCACACGGTTGGTGCAAGGCTAACGCCGCCCTTGCGCCTAGCTTCATGAATCCCGGGGAATGTTTTTCGAAATCAAATCTGAGATACTCCCTTAAATGTAATGTTGTATATTCAGTTCATGTTTGAAATGAAATGTTACTCACTGCTACGCTTCCTGTCACCGATATCTTTAAAAACACAGTATGTATGTTTGTATTAACAAGATTTTCTATGCAATTTACACTTTGTAGTCTACAAAGTTATTACATATGCTAATGAGCATGAAGTTACAATTGATAACAGCATGGTTCCACTGTGATACTCAAGATGCTTTCCAAAGACATAAAATGGACATGACAGACAGTTCCAATAGTAGCAGGATTAGCAGGGTTAATAAAACATGCTGTGGGATTCAATAAAGTCCACATAGACTTTGCACGAAGCCTCCTACATGGATTTTACGTATGCACGGTGATGTGTGGTGAGCAGCAGTGCCCATTGCATAGTCATGCCTCACACTGCATTTAAACATAAATAAGCAAGGTTTTGTGGCTGGCAATGTTGTTGCCAGTCAGGAAACCATGTAAGCGAACACGGATAGCACTCATTTTTAAATCAGAGCACTGAAGGTCCACAGTTTTGCATGAAATGCCGCAATGATCTCTAGGGCTTCACAGATAGCTCTCAATGACTTAGTGCACAACATCTGGGCAAAGGCCAATATAATGGGGGGGAGGGCAATGACCCAGAAATAGGGAAATATTTGACATCTTTGCCCTACAGAAATGTGCTAGATTAACCAGGGGGTTGTGTTAAGATACATATTCTGAAAGACCTGAAGTCTGAAACTCAAACGTATGTAATAATTGAGTCACATCAGCCTCGGATTATCCCAGTGATATGTCAGAAAGCCACTAATTTGATAAGGAACACATCTGGACAGTCTGTGAAAATCTGGAAAGTTGGGAGGTATGAATGTTAAGTATATGATCCAAACACAGTACACGACAGTGTATCTACAGTGCAGAGTATTTTGAAATCCCATTCCTGCTATTCTGTACTGAAGTTATGTAAATGATCTGTAAGAGTACATGGACTGTCATGTAAAATAAACACTCAGGGGAAGTGTGTGTACTGAATAGGGACACACAGTTGAACTGTAGGAATGATCTCAGGGAAACAGGACAGGTGAAACTACCTAATGTACAGCAGATGAGGGCACGTCAATGTAAGACGGTTGTAGCAGCAACTCCAATCACATATTAATCTGTAGGGACTGTACAGTGAAAATTTGTATTATGTGACTGTTACACAATGTGACATAACAATGGGGAGGATGTTTGTGTGAGATAATTATCCTTACATGAATAATGCTGAGGACATCTATCAGGGATCTGACATACAATTTGGGTAGGGTGCATATTGTGAAGATGTGCAAACTGATTTGCCTGAATATGAGTGTAATCTCAGCAGAGGTCTCCAAGCAAGTTCGACACAGGTAAAGGCCCATGGTCAACATTAAAAGAACCAACCACAATCATGATCAATATCAGAATAATACCACCAGTAATCCTATGCCTCTGACATAACATATGTGATTTGGAGTGATCAGAGATGATTCTGCACAAACACACTTGTAAAACTATTATATGTCCCCACTCTATGAGCGTAATCACATACACTGTCCTGGCACTGTAACATTTGCTGGAGTTGTTAGGAGGGACACTGCTATACCTGTATGCGACATTCTGATCAATACAGGCTAGTTGACTGGTGTGCATGGCATATATAAATGGCACAATCCAAACTGTCACGAATGTTATCCATGCCATTAATATTGTCAAACAGTAATGTATGTACTGTGTGCATCAGCAGACCAGGTAGCACACATGCATCTGGTTTAACAACTTGATGGGGCTCCACACCATCAAACAGTAATGTTTATGCCACAAAAAGAATACCTAGATATGGCCAATAAGCTGTGTGAAAGCTCACTGTGACAAATGTAGTACACTTCAGTTGCACAGCAGTGGATGATGTGTAGGGAGGTACATGAAGAAGGGTGCACTGTACTCTATTATTGGTGTGATGAAGCCTGGGAACTATGGTGGTATTATGGTCTCTGATGTGGATGTCCTTCACATACTGAGTACCTGTGCTACATACAAGGAAGTAGTCAGCACTGTGACCACATGCTGATGGATGTTCCACTTACTATCTGCCCAAGGACACATGTTAGAAACCAATTGGTCTGATTATAGGGTGCAATGTCCACATTATACTTGGGTTGTGTGTTTGTTTTCCTGACATAAAAAATCCCCCCATGTTTTCTTGTCACTGCAGGTGATGTCATGGCTGTGGCAGCAATCTTTGGTGTTGATACTGTCTGTATTATACTAATATAACAGTTGGAGTCAATGACTGCCCACAATCTAGAGGCCTTCAGGCAAATGATTAGAGACAGGATGTGTATGCCATCTGTGATGTCCACTGCTTAAACAATATATGGGAAAGGGCCTAGCAGACAGCCCTGATATATGGACCTGACCATTGGACCTGAGATACAGGTCACTTCATACATGTCAACATATGTAGATGCCATGTATGTGACAGATTAGTCTGCCTACTTGGTGATACATATGTACATGGCCACATCTGACAGTGTTGAGTAAATACCTCAGTATGGATTTGTGTAAAATGTCTTGTGCTAGTCAAGTTCAAAAGGATGACAGTGTTGTCATCATGCATACCCTTGATGATCTCTTTCTGGACATCTAACAGATATAATAGACATGATGTAGCATTAACAACTCACAGAGGTCTGTTGCACATAGGCAGAATATCACTAGAGTCCAGTTAGTAAAGGTCCATGGTTACATGTTGGTCTACCTCACAGATGAGGGGAGTCAGGATGTTGAAAACACCCTTCTACAGCAACATAGTCTATATGGAGGGTGTACTGAAGTGCGTATTAAACCATGTTAGGAAGGTGTATGTGATGAGTCATGTGACAAGCGATCTGTGATGTTTTCACAGCATGTTGACTCTGTGTGGCAGAAATGGATATAGATAAGACAGTGCATACTGGCTATTCTCAACTGGTGTAAGGTTTGAACATAATCCTTCATGCAGGGATCACTGAGAAGATTTCCCAGCTGAGGATTAAATCTCATGTGACCAGCTGGCTCACTGACAGAACACATATTGTTAAAGTTGGTGAATCAACCTGTACCAGTAGAGCTGTCACCAATGGTGTACCCCAGGGATCTGTGGCTGGCCCTTTTCTGTTTGGAATCTATTTCTCAACAGTTCAGGTTAAAGTATATGGCCTTTGGTTTACCACATTTGTTGATTCTTGCATACTGGGTGCAATCATTGAGTCTACCTAGGATGATGACATACTACAGGAGTGGCTAACACAGACAAATGATTGGTGGCAAAGCCACACAGTCTACAAATAAATGCAGCAATGTGTCTTTATTTTTGTCCTTCTGAAAAGTGGAATTCCATGCTAATTACAGCACTGACAGCAGTCCTGCTATGCTGAAACCCAGTGATGCAAGCTCTGGGAACACATGTAAATAGCAATCTGAACTTTGACCACCAAGTGTTCACACTGGTATTGAAAGCCTATGTTGCGCACATCATAAGTCATGCCATCATATTCAGATCTTAGGCACTGTACTCGAACCTCATCAGAACACTAATAGAGTATAATGCTCTCTTTTGCATGTTCCTCACTAGACACAAAAAGCAGCTGGATAGACCAGAAGGGGTTTCTCACCAAGAAAACACAGGGCCTGCAAACCATGACATGATTTATGTGGATAGACTGAAAGCCATGTCACTGTAATCTGTATTGTATAGGATGATATGACTTCTGCCTGGCCTCCAGGCTAGTCTATGACCCTGCCCTGGTAGAATAGTGCATGACCACAATCAGATAGAGCTGATGATATAAGCAGTGTCTGTTGAGGAGAATATGGTAATAACAGTGTCCCACATGCTGGTTTAAAAGGATCTCTGTAATGTCAAGAAAGAACACACACACACACACACACACACACACACACACACACACACACACACAGTCAACTGCAGTGAGAATAGAACCCCTACTATGTAAACAGACTGCAGACCTCTGTATTTAAGACAAGCTCCACGACTCAAGTTTGACTTGGAGTGTCTCAGACAATACTTTATAGCTGCTAGCATCAGCAGTGTCTGTTGAGGAGAATATGGTAATAACAGTGTCCCACGTGCTGGTGTAAAAGACTCTGTGTAATGTCAAAAAGAGAAAACGTACACACACACACACACACACACACACACACACACACACACACACACACACACACACACACACACACACACACACACACACAAGCACACAGAGTTGACTGCAGTGAGAACAAAACCCCTACATATCTAAGTACACAGACTACAGAACTCAGTACTTTATGCAAGTGGCATGGCACAAGTCTGACTTTTACAAGACTGCAGGTCAACTTATAGTGGATGACATCAGCAGGGCATGTTGGAAAGAAGATGTTGGGAGGACTGCATGAAATTAATGTATAGGCATGTGCAACTATGAAAATAGTGTCAATCCATGGGATTGGAGCAATAAATGTAGGATACACACTTCTGATCTTCAGGCTAGACACACACACACACACACATGCATGCACACACACCCAGATGACTGCAGTGAGAACGGAACCCCTACCTATCTACGAATACAGACTACAGAACTCAGAACTTTACACAAGCACCACAGCAAAACTTTTACAAGACTGCAGGTCACCTTCTAGTGGATGACATCAGCAGGGCATGTTGGAGAGAAGATGTTGAGAGGTCTGCATGAAATGGATGTATAGGCATGTGCAACTATCAAAATACTGTCAATCCATGGTATTGGAGTGGCAACTGTAGGATACACACAGTACAGTTGTGTACCTACCATAAATGTAGATGTTCGAGTGTATTCACTGTTACAGTCATTACAATTGGGTTATCCTGCTGGCAGGCTACCCGCAGTCGGCCCGAGTTCCAAAGTCTAGGTCCGGCATCGGTTGCTATCACCAGGGGTATAAAAGATGCAGCCGATGCCATTTTCTTTAGTTTTTTTTGCCCCAGATGTCAGGTGCCCTTAAAATGGCAGGCTAAATTATGCCAATAAGCATGCATGCACAAAAAACAACTTTTCCTTCATATACAAGCAAATACACCACATAGGTTGTATAGAATAGAGAAGTACAGATAAGTCCCAGCAAAGGAAAAGGGGGATGGTGGGATGGTAACTTGGACTGCAACAGTGAATACACTCGAACATCTACATTTATGGTAGCTACACAACTGTACTATGTTCATCATGTTTCACTGTTGCAGTCATTACAATTGGGTTGAATCCCAAAGCTAAGGTTGGGAGGCTGGTGCTAAATAGGATTAGGAGAGGCTATCAGGCCCTGCAGAACTGCAGTGGCAAAGCCTGTCCTGGATTTAGAGTAGACAGTTAAGTGATAGTGCTTTGTAAAAGTATGCACTGAACCCCAAGTTGCAGCCTCTAAGATGTCTTTGGTTGGTACTCCTCCGAGGAAGGCTGCTGAAGTGGCTGCTGCTCTGGTTGAACATGGCCTAATGCCCTTAGGCACTGATTTGCCATGCTGTGAATAGCAGAAATGAATGCAGTGGCCTATCCACTTTGCAATGGTCTGCTTTGAGATAGGCTTTCCTTGTGATCCTGCAGCATATGTCACTAGAAGTTCAATCTTTCTGAAAGTTTTAGTTCTGTCCAAGTAGAAGCGTAGCTGCCTGTGAATGTCCAAAGAATGCAGAAGTCTCTCACCCTTATTCTGTAGGTTTGGATAAAAGGTAGGCAAATGAATTGTTTGGTTAAGGGCCACACTGGACACTACCTTAGGCATAAATGTAGGGTTTGTCCTCAGAGAAACCCTGTCATGATGGAAAATGATAAAAGGTTCCACAGCCATGATTGCCTGTAACTCTGAGACTCATCTAGCGGAGGTTATTGCTAGGAGCAGAGCTGTTTTCCAGAATAAGAATTTTATATCAGCTGCAGAGGCTGGCTCAAAGGGAGGCAGTGTGAGATTTTCCAAGACATAGTTGAGGTCCCATGCAGGTATTGGTGCTCTCCTTGGAGGTCTTATGTTTTTGGCCCCTCTGAGGTTCTTCCTTATTAATGGATGAGAAAAAATAGGTGGTTCTGTATTGTAATGAGCTGAAATGGCAGAGGCATGAATTTTAATTGATGAAAAGGAAAGGCCTTTATCCAGCATCTCAGTTAAGTATTGCAAAATCTGAGGAATATTTGGAACAATCATGTCAATACCTTGTGCCTGGTTCCAAGCACAAAATCTCTTCCATTTTTCTGCATATGATTTTCTGGTGCTAGGCCTCCTGGCCTCCAAAATAACATCCATAACTTCTTTTAGAGAGAGGTGTGTCTTGAATGGCTACATTATCCGCCATGCTGCCAGGTTTAAGGTCCAGAGTTGGCTGTGCAGTATCTGACTGTCTTGTTGGGTCAATAAGTGAGGAATCTGAGGTAATGTCCAAGCTGGGCATTGAGACAAGCTCTTTAGGATTGGGTACCAGTGCTGGCGGGGCCAGTCTGGGGCAATCAGTATCATTTTTGGCTTCTCTTGTCTGACCTTGAGGAGTACCTTGGGGAGGAGAGGCAGAGGAGGAAAGGCATATACTGTTAGGTTTTTCCAGCTGAAAGACAGAGCATCCACTTTCCATGCTTGCTTGTGATAAGTCCTTGTGCAGAATCTCTATAGTTGGCAGTTGTGAGGGGAGGCAAATAGGTCTATGTCCGGACATCCCCAGCTCCTTGTTATCATGCTGAAGACTTGTGGATCCAATGTCCACTCGTGAGGATCCATTAGGTTTCTGCTTAGTTAATCTGCCGGAGTATTTGACCTTCCTGGCAGGAATTGTGCTTGCAGATGTACTTGGTAAGTCAATGCTGTGTCCCACAAGTTCATGGCTAGTCTGCAGAGGGGGTAGGAATGTGGGCCTCCCTGCTTGTTTATGTACCACATGACTGTAGTATTGTCTGTCTTTATCAGTAGTTGTCCTGGATAAAGTAGATCCTTGAAGGCTGTCAGGGCATTCTGAACAGCTAGCATCTCTTTTTGATTGATATGTAGATGCATTTGACTTGTGGACCATGTGCCCTGAATACATCTTGCTGCCATATGGGTCCCCCAGGCATAATCTGATGCATCTGTTGTCAATGTCTGCCTGGCTGTGGGTAAGGTGAATGGCTGTCCCGGGTTGTGGTGACAGGCTTTTGCCCACCATCGAAACTCCTGTTGCAGGCATGGACTGAGGGTAATTATTGTTTTCAGGTTGTGGCAATGTTGAGTCCAAACACTTTTTAGATACCATTGAAGTTTCCTCATATGCAGTCTTGCATATGGAATTAGCAGAATGCAGGATGCCATGAAGCCCAAAGCCTGCAGAATTTTTCTTGAAGATAACTGGGTCTTTGTTGCCAACATTTTGAAATAAGTAGTCAGTTGTCTGTGTTTGTCTGGCATGAGATAAGCCATCTGGGCAGTTGTATTTAAGCTTGCACCCAGGAATATTATCTCTTGAGAGGGTACGAGTTTTGATTTCTTTTCATTTACTATGTACCCTAGACCTGTTAGTAATCTTTTTACAAACGCCAGATGCTGTAGTAGAATGTCCTTGTTCTCTGCTTGAATAAGGCAGTCGTCCAAGTAAGGATGTATTTGTATTCCTCTTTGTCTCCAAAATGCAATTACTGGTGCCAGGCATTTTGTGAAGACCCTGGGCACAGTAGATAAGCCAAAGGGCAGTGCAGAGAATTGGTAGTGCATTGAGCCAGCTATAAATCTGAGGTATCTTCTGCATGACTGTCTGATTGGGACATGCAGGTATGCCTCTTTTAGGTCTAAAGTCACAAGCCAAGCTTTCTTGCCCAGCATGGGCAGAAGCTGCTGCAGAGTTAACATTTTGAATTTTGGAATATCCAGGAATGTGTTTAGGACAGACAGGTCCAGTATTGGTCTCCAGGCTTTGTCCTTTCTGGGCACCAAGAATAGCTTTGAGTAAAATCCTAGTCCCTGCTCTTGCTGTGGTACTTGTTGAATGGCTCTCATGTCCATGAGGGATGATACTTGCTTTTGTGCCTCTGCCCATTGATTGCGTGGCAGGTCTGGCATACCGTTTGGCCTTGGCAAGGTGTGAAAGTGGAACCTGTAGCCTTGTGATATGATATTTAAGACCCATTTTTCCTGGGTGATCATGTGCCAATTTTGTGAAAAAAGTGCTAGTTTCCCCCCCAAAGGAGCTGCCAGAAGATAAGTGCTTGGTGCTGGCAGGGGAAAGTCATTGTGACTGTTTCCTGTATGGCTGTGATTTTTCCTCTCTGCTTCTGGAGGTAGAAGCATCCCATTGCTTAGGCCTGTATGAGCTTTGGGGCTATGATCTGCCTCTGGTGCATCTGTATCTGCCTCTTGTGGCCTGTCTGACACTGGAAAGGATCAATTCTTTGTAGGCCAGTTCCTGCTAAATCTGGGAGGCTGTACCTGCAAGAAATCCTTGACTGTTTGCATAGATTTAGATTTGTCCTCCATTTTCAACACGTCTTCTGCTTTAACACCAAACAAGGTATCATGCTGTAATGGAGCATCTAATAGTTTTGCTTTAACATGATTTGGCAGATTCTGTTCTTTTAACCAAGCATGCCTCCTAATGACAGAACCTGTAACAGCGGCCCTGCAGGAGGCCTCTAGAGAATCGAAACCACATTGTAAAATATGCTTTCCCACTTGTTCAGCTGCATGCAATAAATCCTGCAATTCTTTGTTTTCTGCACATTCTGAATTTGTCAACATTTTCTGTTTAAGCAGTGACATAAGATATTGCTGATATTTAAGCATATGAAACTGGCAATTTAAAGCTCTTACAGCCAAGGTAGCAGAAGTAGAAATCGTTTTTCCCCATCTATCCAGGGCCCTTGAATCCCTATCAGAGGGGATAGGGTTTTTTGCAGTGGAAGCCTTGACCCCTTTGGGACCCTGAGAGATAGTTTCTGGGTCAGCAGCAGGGTTTTTATAAAGAAATCTATGTGAATCAGGAACCCTGTAGTATCTATCTGGCTTAACAGGAGCTGGTGGTAAAGAGTCAGGAGACAGACCAGACTCTGAGAATACATCATCTACAATGTCTAAAACAGGAGGAATACAAGGGGCCTGTGCTGTGGTAATAAAAGGAAGTTTCTGAGCCTTTTCTTGGATTCTGAGTAATCTTGGCTCTCCCGGTGGAAATGCTCCCTCATAGTATGCAGAGTCTCACCAAAAGAATAATCCTCAGGAGGAGAGGCTGAAGGGATAGATTCTTCAGCATCGGAATCCTCATAGGGAGGAAAAGAATATTCCTGTTCAGAAGAGGAATCAGAGGAAATGGAAACCTGATCTGAAGATTCATATTCTATCTCTTGCCTAGGCCTCTTATCAGGAGGGGGATGGGAACCCCTGATCAAAGTAATTAGGTCTTCGGCCATTTTAAGCATCTGTTTTTTAGGCATGGTGGCCTGTGCAAGAGAATGTTGTACTTGTTTCTGTCTTTAGAGCTGCTTTAGTCTTTGCCTTTGAAGCTGAAGTTGGTTTCACATATAACTGAGTAGGTCTGAAAACACCTGCAGAAGCCGATGCCTGCTCAGCGGCTCTGGACCCATCTGAGGGACTAGTTTCCGAGTGTCCAATACCTTGAGTTTCCAGTGGCCTAGTCAACTCCACGTGGGAGTCTGAAGCGGCCTGTGGCTCTGAGGTAGCGGGCATCAGGGGCTGCAAAAGCGCCTCACTGAGAATCGGCGAACTGGCGACAGGCCTAGCGGAAGCCTCGTCGTCGGTTTTGGACCTCAGATGCCTGTCCTTTTCTTTTTCTTTGTGCTTTTTATAAACTCCGGTAGTCGGCTGTTCCGATGGCATTATATAACTGAATCTTCTGCCAAAGTAATGAAATGCAAAATTGTACCGACGCTTAATAGTGCTTTGGTTAAATCTAGCACAAAACCGACAACTAGCAATGTCGTGGTCAGGGCCTAGGCAAGGAATACAGTAAAAATGAAAATCCTTATGAGGTATTTGCTTCCTACAAGAAATACAATTATTAACTTTTTCTGACATCGGTCTGGAGCAAGAAAAAAGTTTCCCCAACGGGGTACTTAGCTTTAATGAAGACTTCGGATCTGAAATTCAAATTTGAAAATCTCAGGAGTCGGCCGACCGGCACTTGCGAACTGCTTTTGCTTCGGGCACCGTGTGGCAAGAAAGACTGAAGAAAATGGCGTTGGCTGCATCTTTTATACCCCTGGTGCAAAGACATCAGGGAAGAGGTGACAGCAACCAACACCGGACCTAGACTTTGGAACTCGGGCCGACTGCAGGTAGCCTGCCAGCAGGATAACCCAATTGTAATGACTACAACAGTGAAACACGATGAACATCTAAGGATACCCAAGTACCATTATTGACCTTAGTTAGATGGTCATTGTTAGCAGAGAGAGTTTGTAATCATCACTGACTGGCCCTGTCCATGAGGGACACAGCTGCCACCCCAGGAGTGAATTTACAATCACCCATCCAGTTGTCAAGGTTGAGCATGAATAGGGTATTTAGGGAGCACTGCTTCACATGCAGTGGGAAGCCTACTATGGAGGAGTGGCAATCGCTAGGAGATATATTGTAGCTGTCTCCCCAGCATGTTCTGTTTATGTCACAGGCTAGGTTGAGCTCCCAGGAACAAGTTATTCTTGTCCCATTTGATTTGCAGATGTCCAGCATTTCCAGTAGGGCAGAGTCTGAGACCACTGTGTAGGCCAGGCATAGGTCACCTCTCAGCAGCCTGTATGATACTGAGTACAGTGACAGGTCTTTCAGTCTCTCCAGGTTTGTTATGTTTTGGATGTCCTGGATTCTCGTAACCACAAACCTCTGTTTTCTCCATTTGCTGCAGGTGTCTGGTGAGGTACAAATAGAAGGGAGCATTGTAGTCAATTAATGGCCTGATGAGGGTACTGTACAGCAGAGCTATGACTTCCATGGTCTTGGATGTGATGGCCTTACTTATGAGGTGTGCAATGTAGAATGAGTGTCTCACCACTACAGACACATAGTGAATGAAGTGTAGACTGCTATCAACATGTGTTCTGAAATCTGAAAACACTGTGTGTGATCTTAGATGTGTGCTACGCATATCATAATTAGCAGGGGTATTTCATTGCCAAGGGGGGACAAAGAGGCATTTTTTTGCTTTAAGGTTCAGTCTGTGAGTTTGGCAGCAATCATTTGTCTGTGCCAGCCCTTCTACAATATGTTAACATAGTTGGGGGACATTGCCTGACTACGTCCAGTCACCAGTCATCTGCAAACTTGGTAAGCCACAGGACATTTACTTTTGTCTGGACTTCACAGAAATACCTTCCAAACAGTTGAGGACCCAGCACAGATCCTTGTGGTATTCCACTGGTAAGTAGTCTAGTGATGGAGGTGCAGTCCCCAACTTTGACAGTATGCATTCTGTCAGTGAACCAGTTGGCTAATCATCTAGTAATATATGGGTTAATCCCCAGGAGGGAGGGTCTTTCTGTGTGTCAAAGGCCTTAGATAAATCAACATAGCAGTATGTCCTGTTATCCCTCATCGAGGTCTTTGGGGTCATTATCAAAGAAGTTCACAATGTTTCATAAGCAAGATCTACCCTTGACAAAACCAAAATGGATCGGGTCAATTGTGCTGAAGATCACCTATGTCCCTGTAGATAAGGTCCATGTTGATTCCTTCCTTCCTTCCTTAGCCCTGCAGATAAGGCTGTTTAGGTTTATGGGTCAATAGTTCTAGTTCTGCATGTTACCAGATTGATGTGCACTGCATATCACACATTTGTTACTAATGTCTGCAGTGTAGGTGATATATGTGTAGAAAAAGTACTGAGACACCAGGGTTGCAGTGCTGAGGGGGGGAAGCAACTCATGGCTGCATTGTAAATGTATGACATATTGTTAGATAGGGCCTTCAGTTTGTTATGTTTCCACATGTAATTACATGTCACAGACAGGAAATGAACAGTAAACAGCTGTAATACATAATATTTACTTTTCCAAAGTGCGGCCAGCAGCAGGCTTGAGATACACATTTTCAATATTTTCCATGTTTGCGCATAGTTAAGCAGTGTGCAAACATGAGCCACACTGCAAAAAGTATGAGTTAGGATTGAGTTTATGAAACATAACTGCTGCTTTTTGAGCCCAGATGATACTGGGTTCGAATCCAGGTGTATCTAATACAAGACTTTTAAATGAACAGTGATAATGGTATGACATGAATTCTTTATAGTACATGTGTTGCTGTGTGTTGGCATAGCACAGCGAGGTTAAGGGGCATTGCGTGGAGATAACCACAGCACTGTACTACTGCTCTCTGTCCCTGCACATTGGTGCACGATGAGAAACTCTGAGCACACAGAGGCAAAAAAGTGAAGGGAGACATGGCTTTTTCTGCTACTTCTGTGTGCTGTGTATGATTCTATTTTTTTTACTGGATTATAGGTGCTAAAATGGGGTAAATAGGAAAGTGGTGAAATGGGGATCAATCAGGGGGAAGAACAAAGGGAAAGCAATACAGGTATGTGCAGGAGGGAGGTAGGAAAGAACCATAGCTATCCAGTCTTTAACAGTGTAAACTGAAAATATGTGCAGAATATTAACTGAATTTGGTCTGTCACCTCCACAAAGAGGGGTGACAACAACACAATCATATTGTAAGCCAACTGGACATAATCAAGTGCAACAAGAAGACGTGTATGAAATGGAGAGCTATGTATGGTATGATTTTTTTTTGTGGGACAGGTGCCCATTTTTTTTAAAATTCAGTGAGTAAGGACTGCTGTGTAAGGGACGTAAATGGGTAGGTGAGGAAGTAAATGCAAACAAGAAAGCAAGACAGTGATGGTGATGGACACAATACAGAATGGACATCAAGCTTGGAGACTGTGAGAATCAAGCCCTCACCCTCACCCTCACTGTCATTGCTGTCCTCTAACTCCATTGGCAGCTGGAGTGTTTGATGTCTTCTCCTCCTACAGTCCATTAGGGAGAGCAGCCTCTCCATTTAGTGTAGGCATACACCAGTGGTGTGGTACACAACCCTATGCACTCACTGTCCCTAGCAACTCCCTGCGGGTGATGAAATTACCACCTCTTCACTGCTGTCAGAGGGTACCAGTGCACCAGTTTCTGGGCCAGTACTACTTGACAGTACAGGTAGTGCAGGGGTAGCAGAGGCAGTGTTGCCAAGTTGTCTTCCAGACATGCTGGGCAAAGGCAGGCTGATCCACTGGGGCTGGCCTACACCCCTGTGCTGTGTAGCATTATAGTGAGGTAGTACATGTGGATGAAATTGAAACATTTTGAGGACACAGAAAAAAAAAAAAGAGATAAGGGTTGGCGTGAGAAGAAAAAAAAGAGAGAAAATAAGTACAGCCATATGTGACACACGATGCATTAACACAATTAAACAATTATTTTATCTGAAGTGTTACATCTACGTATACATCCTAACAGATATACACTATAATACAGATTACTAAAAATAATCATAGAAATGTGCATATATTGCACATATGCATGTTCCAGTTTTACAGATTACAGTGTACAGCACGGTATCTGCGCCACTGGTATAGAGTTTTTAACTTAATGTAAATATTTTTGAAGAAAACAACAGTATCATATAGTTGGGAATCATGGTATTTGTACCCACGAACTCTGACTGCAGTCTAATATTCGACTCTTACAATTGGTTTGTGCTACAAAAGAATGCATGCATACTTGCTTTTACAGTTGGGATATTCATACTCAATTTTATACAACTTTATAAAACACCAAAATATGCTATCTTTAACTTAATGCTACAATAACCCTTTTCTGCTGCATACATACCACTTGTTTCCCTCCATCTCTAAAATCAAGCAACACACGCCTATTTATTGAACTCACGTTTGGTGGGAGGTGGGGAAAAATAGAAAAGCACAGAAGAACTTTATGCATACCAATCTTGCCTACATTTAGCTTTCTAAGCCTTACAAGTACTCTCTAATTGTCATACTTACACAGCTGTGATTGTCCGCAGTCTCACATTTCTGCAACTAGTGGTTGTGAGTATCCCTTTTTCTCCTGCATAGGTCACTAAATGATGCCTACATTGCTCTCCACACTAGTGGCACTGGATACAACTTGGGCCAAACTATTCCATGCCTCGTACTGGGAGGTAGAATAGTCCCCCTGCTGGAGCCTTTGGCTGTGGTGCTTTACCGGGAGGCCAATAAATATCCTGGACTCCTGGACACCCCACCTCTTTGCCCTAAAGTATGCACCTTCCTGTCTAACACCAGGCATGTTTGCCAGCTGAAAGAAAAGCAATGGAAACTGATGCCTTCCTACCAATTCCAGTTATCATGTTTATTGGTAGTGCACAAACCCGAGCAACAATGCCAGCCATGTCTGAGTGATATTAAGCAGAGCACAGCAGTGCCAAGCAGGAAGGAATTAAACTGAAATTGGAAGGTTATTCTGATACATGACCTTAGTTTGAGAGGTATGTACTGATGTAGCCTGGAAATATATAATGGAAACTGGAAGGTAACTTAGGTGAGTTAAGTCTGCAGACATGCAGTGGGGGCATAAATGTAATGACTTGACATTTTTTTTTGTCTTTATACACTGAGGAAAATGTACTTTTACAGTATGGGATTCAAACCTAGGCATAAGGGATAAAACATTTTCTTCCACAGTGTTGATTTTCCATCTTTGCCACAGAAAAAGTGCTGCTCAGACATAGTCGGGAATCATACATAAATACATGTGACAGTCTGAGTTATTACACATGTATGTATGTGAACTGACAAGGTTATTGGATATAGATCCAGTTGTATATGTGTCTTAGTTATTTGTGAAGGCCATGCAAGTCCAGATAGCAGAATTATATTTACAGAAATATAGTAGACAGTATATCCTCAGTCATACATCTGAAAACACAATAATGGTCTCTCATACATATAATTCATATCAGCTCCATTATCTAAAGTGTTGCAAGTGAGACAGAATGATATGGGAAGTGGAACAACAGTAAAATGTCTGGAATATCCTGTATTATAACCCAGATTCATGTGTATGGCAGTCCTACACTTACACCTGTTGCCACAAGAATGTTGAAATAACACTTGTCTATTTTTCAGTTCATTGTTAATAACTGCACTGTCACAACAGTAAAAATAGGTTGCACACACTGTACTAGAACCCAGGACCATCTGTACTCCAGCCCTACACTTACACCTGCTGCCACAAGACTAGTTACATGAAATTTCCTAATCACTCTCAAGGTCTTTGTGTTAACTGCAGCACAATGCCGCTTAGCGGGTTTGCAAGATGCCCAACAGAATTAATAGAAAGTATCCAATTTCAATTAATGGCTGTCTGAGTCCTGTCTGAAGGTGTTCAGTGGCTGCAGCTGCTGGGGAACCCTGCTAACTGCCACGCAACACTGCTAAAAGCACTTGCGCGATGAAATACAGAAATTGAAACAATGTATTATTTTTTACTTTTGCACTTAGATGCCCTGTTTGCAGGTATTCTGCGGGTGTTCTGTCTGCTTCCTGAGTGGCTCACTAGTCCAGTTCGCACACTACCTCACTTGGTGCAAACGGGATAAGCACAGCCAAACACCATATACATTTTTCTCCATGTCCCATGTTTGTGCTAAGTGGTGCATCACTCAAACATTGTCCCCCTCCCCAAAAAAAGAAAAAAAGGAAACAAAAAAGGGTCAAGTAGTTGAAATAAGGAAAAGCAATCCATGACATACACACTAGAAAATGTTAGTGCACATGAGATATTTCTGTATAGGTTTGGATTTGAACTCTCACTGCAATGAACCTTATGAACAAAGGAAGGATGCCTTATTCCTCTTTGCCACACAAACAGCTTTGCAGCAAGGAACTGAAATCATTCTGCATACAACCAACTGCAACATCATCTACTGCAATATGAAATCATACAACTGATATTTGTACATTTACTATTTCTGTATGTAGTGCACTAAGTGATCACACAACAGTTATGGCTATTGCTTGCAGATATACAGCTCTCTTACTTCTCTGTGTTTGCTGGTTATTCTTCTCTTATCTGACCAGTAATCTGAGACATGCAGTCTGTAAGCCATTCTATATTATTGTCTAAAATGTGAAAGATATTAAATGGCAGTAATATCATATGCAGTTGCCAACAGATGAAGGGGAGGTTGGACGTTAATGAACAGAACCTGTGAATTGTGTGCTGCTTACCTACATTTCCAACCTTGAAAAATAACATCTAATGCTTTGTAAGTCTAAGCTGATGCACCCACAGGATGCAGGGCAGCCTGCAGTGCTACTGTGTTTTGCTTCTCCCAACCAGTAATCATTTGCAGTTGCAATCCATTAAAATAAAACATTGAGAGAGTGCCTGCATTATGTTTATATTTTCTACACTGATTATGTTTATATATGCTACACTGAGTCACGTATTTAGGATTCAGCAATTCTAATGAGTTCATGCCTGATTTGGATCTTCAACATGATGACAGCTCTGAATCTACACAATAACAAGGCAACCGTGTAGCTAGGAAAACTGAAGGTAAGGAGACTTGTTCATGTGGAGAACACAGAAAACAGGCTATTACTTTGGGATATATCTGCACAGAGGATTACTGAACTTGAGAAGGTATGTTTGCATTTTGTCAGCTACATACTGCATATCTTGGAATGTAATTAAGAAAAATATGTACAATAGTTTACTATATATATATATATATATATATATATATATATATATATATATATATATATATTTATTAGCAAAGGTTTTTACACTTTTATCTGTATGCATTTCTTAGAAGTGTGCTGATGGCAAGGGCATGTTAGTCAGGGCATTTCAGTTATACGTGATTGGAAATGCCTTAAAATGGAATGATCTGTGTTAAATCTGTAGACATGTTTCAGGGACAGTCCATTTTTATACCTTTTACCATTTGAAAGGTGGTTTATTAGTAAAATTTGTCATGTATGTGTTCTTTTTTGGGGGAAGCAAAGCTGTATTTCTGTTATGGCACAAGCAAGGACATGTTGCTATTGTTGCTCTCCTTTTTTTGCATCCAGCCTGTTGTTCATATTTCAAATCTCTAGACTGTTTTATGTCTCTCCAGTGGGTAATACTAAAATATTACCTTTTCTGTTTTATCTGGGAACAGTTATTTTGTCGTTATGTGAAACCTACATGTATTATCCTTCTGTTGTCTTTTAGGACACTTAGGACTATGCCACCCAGGTATCTCAATTCTTGAAAGCCACCCTTCACTGACCCTGATCAAGTCACTGTCAACACTTTTAGGCAACATGGCACCTTTCTGCTTGACAGGGAACATGGAGATAAGCCCATAAGAATGCAGACTTGCAGCAATTTGTCTCAGATATTAATGCAGTGGGTGGCCACAGACACATGATCTCATCTGCATGGAGGAGAGCACCTGCAGCAGTGGGCCTTGTTCAGATGGGTACCAGGGGACCTGCTACACAGCCACCACTAACAGCAAATGACGAGTTTCTGTCCACTGCCAGGGATCCAAACAACTCCCAGAAAAGTGCAGAACAGCATGTCCTTAACATTGGTGCTACTGGTTCAGGGACAGCAAACATGTCCCAGAAAGAGCTCCCAGGTAGGCTTTTGTATTTCAATTGTTGAATAACTGTTGTGTAAGTAAAACAATTTAAATCAATACGTTACTTCTGTTTCACAATAATTTTTTGGGGGGTGGGATTGAAGATTGCTACAGTTAATACATTCTGATTGATTAGCTTATGTTGGAGTTGTCATCAAAGTTCTGGTTGAAAGTATAGTTAATGGACATATAAACAGGAAAACATATTACCCCCTGTGTTACTGTTAATTGTGATGATGTTCTCCTTACCTTTTGCTTAACTTCTTCCAAGACCATCTGGCACTCACAGAATACCATCATCTGTACATGGTAAGCTAAATATTTTTTTGTGAGTACTGATGAGCAATTGAAAGAAATATGTTAGTGTGTGATGTTGATTTCAGGACTGTTGTGTGTATTGCTGTACTGTATAATACTGGCAGCACTGTTGTTTTGCTAGCATACATTGGAGTAAAGTAGTTTAGGTATTACTTTTTCTTGTGTTTGTTGCTTATTATCACAAATGGCCCCAACAACAGAAGTATGGGACTTCTACCACCTGATGTCAGAGTATCAGCATACACTGATGATGGTGGTCAAACAGAGGGCACAGTTGGGGGGGGGGTGCAGAGGTTGAATCTAACACTGAGGTTGACTTACAGCCATCCCCTGAAATTCCATCAGACACAGCCAGTAGGCCTATGCCTACCCATTCCAGTGAGCCCTCAGATATTGCAAGCGGAGGGTAAGACAACTGATCAGAGAAGTGTGGTTACTGTGGCTTCAGTGCCTGTTGACTCTGGCTGTAGCCAAAGTGTGGGCTGAGGTACCGTGCAGGAGGGTTGTTGGGGGTGCTCTGAGGAGGCCTGCTATCCATCCTCCACCTGATCCAAGTGTCTCTTCCCATGCCATTCAATGTGCATTTAGGGCTGTCATGGAGGCACAGGCATGTTCCCATAGGTGCTCCAGAAAAATGCTAAGGGTTGCAGATGTGGCACAGGCTGACATGCATGACTGCCTCCATCATGTTGCCGATTCAATGGATTGGATAAATGACACATTGGAAGGAATGGTGTCTGTAAAGGAACACCTGCTGGAAGGAGGATGGTATCCTCGTGGGTGTAGGTCAGCCACATCATCTGCTGTTAGCCAATGTCGTCATGCCCGATCATGCTTTCATAGTGGCAGTACTTTCACTGCTCCATCAGTAGGTGAGCTGTCCACACCCACACATGGCAGTCCTTGGGGTTGTGGTCCTGGGCATACTTGTGAGGGGAGCTCATCCAGCAGACATCAGTCATGTTCAGGTAGCAGCAGCATATCTGATCGTGGGTGTGGATGTGCCAGTGCAACTCCTGGCAGAACCAGTTCTCATGGTCGGGGATAACGAGGAACTGCCACCTCTACCATGCACGACTCACACATGCTCAACATACCAAGATGTAGAGATAGCACAGAACTTGGCTGTGTTCATGCAGACACCCACACACCAATTTCACCTGGAGGACCCCTACACACACACACACACACACACACACACACACACATACACACACACACACACACAAAACAGTTACATGGTTCAGCTGTGCAAATAATTTTGTCTCACTGGCCATTTGTTGGTTTATTCACACATCTGCCTGCATCTCTTTCTTACCCACACACACTCACCAACCTTTTCTGTCAGCCTAGGTTTCCTGCCTCCCCCCCCCAACACCCTGTGCAAGTGATGATAACTGTGCCATATCCCTATTCTGTATCTTTTGGATTCAGGAATACATAAGCTTTGTGTCTGATGCTCAGGGTCCATAGCTGACTTAGTGCTTAGTATATCTGCATTTGTGATGTTGAACTGGTAATTGTACCTTTGACTTATATTGGTCTTAGAAAGTTAGACAGTTGATAGCATGACAATTTTCCAACTTTACTGTGAATGAACATATGAGTGTTGTGAAGTCTGAAACTGCAATGTGTATCACTACTTTATACCTTGTCTCTTTAATGATTTTCCATTACAAACGTATGGTGCTAAATTGATGGCATGCAGCAACCATCACTACTTTTGAGAGATATGACTGTGTTAATCTTTTATGCCTGAGGCCTACTACTTAATAATGGACACATACAAGTCAAATAAGCTTCTGCTGTCACGTTAAGCTCATTTCTGTACAAATGTCCCAACCTTTACTTGTTTAGACTACCAAGTAACAAAATACAAGGATATGCCAGTCATTCATATTATTACACAACACACTCTAGGTTCAACACTTACCATGTAAATCCAACAGTTGCAACAGTTTTAGTTCAGGGCTGACTTTGTTTGATGCAAGCAGTACACAGCCAATACATGGGAAGGTAAAGGTTGTGAGAGTTGTCTGGCATCAATGTTAATATACGTATGTGCATAGGAGGAAGGTTTTAGGCCCTTAAGTGGTGCGTGAGTGTGCTATGCATTGTCTCTTAGCCAATGCAAGGGCATATTGAGCACACCTATGTCTGCCTACAGCCACAGCAGCTGCTGCTTTCCCCTCTGACTTCTCACCTGTGTATGGCTGTGGTGACCTTGGCATTGCTAGTGAGATGTGTGCTCCTTCCCCTTGCTGATCCTGCTGAAGCTGTTTTCTCAGGATGATGCTGTGTAGCATGGCACATACTATGAATATGTCTGTACATGTCCATGGATTGTACTGCAGGGCTCCCCCAGATGTATCTAGACACCAGAACCAAGACTTCAGCACCCAAACACATGCTCTATGATTATTTCTGGTTTAAGCGTGTGCCTCATTATGGCGTTCTTCAGTGGGTGTGTGTGCATTTCTGATGAGTTTCATCAGCCATCATTCCAGTGCATAACCTGCATCCCCCAGTAAATGACCCTGTGGAATATCCCCCTACAGAACATCTGATACAGCTGGGGGGTGTACCAGATATGTGAGTCGTGGTAAGTACCAGGGTTGCCAGCACACACATTCAAGATGATTCCCTTGGCATTACACACAACTTGGCAGTTAATAGAGTGAAATCCCTTTCTATTAATGTAGAGCCTACCCTGTTCCCCAGGTGGTACCTTAATCTCTACATGTGTGCAATCTATGGTGCCCAGTACTTCAGGGTAGTGTTCTACAGGGTAGAACTCCTGCATATTACTGGCCCTATCCAAAGGAGTATAGAGAAAATATATGTGGTTACTAGCATATTGGAGCAAAGCACTTAAGAATTGATGGAGGATCTTGAATACCAATGCCTGTGACACCCTCACTATGTCTACTGTTGGCTGCTGAAAGATACCTGTAGTTAAGACTCTAAGTATTACACATACCTTTGTCTCCACTGGGATGGGTTTCCCTTGGTTCGCCCTGGCTCTGAGTTGAGGATGAAAGAGGTAGCAGGGTTCCTGTAGTGTCTTTCTACCCACCCTGTAGTGCTCTACAATTTCCACATCATGTAGGATGTGATAAGTTACCCAGGGTCTGAAAAATCTTCTACTTCCTTGGCATTGGTCTATTAGCCTCAGCAGCAGCATAGATTTCAGTCTGTTTCACATACACATGAATTACAGCAACAGCAGCTCCTAACATTGTTTCTGTGTAGACTCCTTTCCATGGCTGTATTCCAATAAGTTTTGCAATTCACAGGAAAAAAACAGCACTAAGTCTACAGGGTTGCTTTGAACCTTGTTGAATAGCTCCTTCATCTTGGATTGGTTGATTAACATACAATTCAGCTACTTATGCTGTAAATTACATGCCACAGTGCGAATCTCATTTGCGTGGCTGTGTACAGCTCAACACACAGTGTAAAACCACTTACTGAATCTAAAACGGTGCTGTCCCATGTATGTGTCACAGCATGATGTGCGCACCATGTAAACGGACCATGTAGGCTTTATTGAATCTGGCTGATGATTTTGCAGAAATATTTAGTTCAAAAAGTGCTAGGAACAGGGCTAATAAAAAAGTATTTTCAAGAATATTTCAACATGATATCAATACATGTAATCCCACAGCAACTTCAGGAGGAGGCAATTCAGGGTAGAAAATGTAGGCTGAGAAGGGCAAAGATTGAAGCAATACTAATTTCATGAAGTTTAACTGCACCCTGAACTAGTAATGGGACCAATTCCTGTCACAATATTACAAACTATGAACATTTGAAGAAACTAAAAAGGGAATAATAACAGCATTACTCATATTCTTATCATAAAAACTGAAACTTAAATGATTTATGATAAGACTGAAACCAACATTTTCAAAGCTGCAAAGCAATGAAGTAAAAGTACTGAAACTGTACTGAATACATGTATTAATGAATGAAAATACAGATCATGAACTTAGCACATTAGATGAAAAATAAAAACTGCTTTTGTAAGGTACAAACTCCTATATCCCTATATGGAGGTTATGCCCACTACAGACTATTACATACATATTTTCTGAATCGAATCCATGTTTGTTCAAACCTGTTCTATTAGACAAACATAGATAACTAAGAAAGTATGGCAATTATTTCTCTAATTTTCCCAACAATTAAACCTTAGAGGTATGTACAGAAGATCACTGTGGTTTTTCTGGGGCTGTGACAGTGTGGTCATTATTTCTTTAACTTTTCACATAATCAGTCAAAGGAGATTACTGTGTTATAGACCCGAAGGTCAAGTCTACCCATTTCAACCTAATGTAATATCACAGAAGTGCTAGTCAATACCCAAGATTGCATTTAGTGATGACTGCCCATGTTCAGGAGGGTTGTGAGTACTATTCTTGGTAAGAATTTATGGTGCCCCATCCACTCGGCCAGGTTCCTCTTGAACAGTGTCATAGAGGCGCTTTGCTTCACATGAATAGGTAGCCTGTTCCAAAGATGTGGCAGGCGCTGGGAGATAAATAGGACATGCTGGATGGACAGCTTTAAGTCACAGGCCATATTTAAGTCCTTGGAATGAGTAGCACTAGACCCATTTGATTTACAGATATGCGGTAAGTTCATTAGGTTTGGGTCTTGGATTGCTGTGTAGGCCAGGCATAAGTCTCCCCTACAAAGTCTATATGATACAGAGTATATTGACAGGGATTTTTGCCAGTCCATGTAAGGAATATGATGGAGGTCCTTGATCTTCTTTGTTAGATACCCCTGAGGTCTCTCTAAACGCTGCAGGTGCTTCATATGGTACACACTGAATGGGGAATTATACTCAATTATGGGCCGGATAAGTGCAGAGTATAGGGGGTTATAACCACTTTTACTTTTGAGGCGATACCTTTACTAATCAAGTGTGCTATGTGGAAAGCTTTCCTTACTATGGTAGACACATGTTGGTCGAAGTTAAGGTCACAGTCAACCTGTGATCCCAGGTCCCTTACCACTTCATAGGTATTTAGGGTATTGTTGTTGACTTGATAGTGTGAATGGACATTGTTTGTGGCAAAGGGAATGATGATGCAATTCTTTGCATTCAGTTTGAGACCATGACTAGTACACCAGTCGTTGGTCTGCGTGAGACCCTCCTGGAGTACACTGACTTCATCTGGGGATTCAATGATTGCACCTATTTTGCAGTCATCTGCAAACTTGGTTAGCCACAACCCCTTAGTTTTGACCTGAAGTTCTGAGAAGTATATACCAAACAGTAGGCTGCCCAGCACTGACACCTGTGGCACTCTGCTGGTAACAGGTCTGCTGGTTGAAGTGGAGCCACTCACTTTGATAGTGTCTGGTTTGTGAGCTAGTTGGCAATCCATCTCACAATGAAGGAGTTTACATTTGGTTTGCTAAGTTTATCGATAATGCCTGAATGTAGGATTGTGTCAAAAGCCTTTGCCAAGTCGAGGTATGCTGTATGCACAGATATGCCCTCATCAATGGCCTTGGTCACAATTTCAAAGAAATCCACCAGATTTAACAAGCAGGATCTGCTCTTCACAAAGCTGAATCGGGTAGAATCCAGGGTTTGGAGGTCACCTATGTATTTATTTATGAGGTCCATAATGATACGTTCCATGGGCTTACAGATGAGGCTGGTCAGGCTTATGGGTCTGTAATTCCCCAGGTTTGCTGCTAGGCCACCTTTGTGGAGGGGAATAATTGTAGCTATTCTCTATTCCTCAGGAACAAAGCCTGTGGTTAGGCTATGATTGAAACGGGTACTTAGTGGTGATGCTAGTTCACATTTTAGCCCATTTAACCTGGGATATCATCTGTTCCCATAGAGGCTGTGTTTTTTGCCTTGGACAGGGCTTTGAGGAAATGTTCTTCAGATATGTAAGGTGGTGGGGAAGTTTGGGGAGGGCTTGTTGTAAGTTAGGAGGGGATAAGGGAGTGAAATTTTCTCCAAACCTATCCACTAGCAGGTTTGCTATCTCTGTGGAGTCAGTGTGTGAGATACCATTGGTGACTAGTTCTGCATATGCTTGGGTCCTACCCTTTAGGTTACTTACGTAGCTGTAAAATGGTTATCCTTGGCAGTACTTGCTAGTTTCCGCTCAAAGGAGCTCTGGCAGGATTTGATAAGTTGTCTTATTTGTCTGTTCAGGCTGAGGAGGGTGCTTTTTCATTGTTGAGGCCTTGCCTTTATTTTCTTGGACAACAACTTTTTGGATTTATTGTAGAGTTTGTTGATACTGGATGCCCACCATGGCAGCTTATTTTTGCTTGGGGTTCTGGGTTTGCTTCTTTCTGGTACAGCTGAGTTTATACACTTATGCAAGTGATTGTACAGGGCTTTAGTGTAAGCTTTAGTGCAGTTACCACTTTCAGCTTGGGGTGGGGCTTGGAATGCATTTATACCTTCATCTAGGAGGATATAGTTTGCCTTGGTGAATGTTTTTAGTCTGATTTCACCCTTTGTGCATTCTGGTGTTAGTGTCTTTTTGAAGGTGACTGATTTGAGGTCAGTTTTAACTAATAAGGGGCCAACAGCTGTAGCAGTGCACCTGTTTGACACATTGTTAAGGACCAGATCTAGAATGTTTGTTCTTTTTGTCAGGGTATGGACAATTTGTTCCAGAGCATTTAAATTCAGAAAGTCATGGAACATTTGTGCTAGCGAGTTTGGGCTAGAGTAGGTTTCCCAGTTAATGGTGGGATAACTGAAATCACCCATAACCAGTGTATTCAGTAAAATTTCAGTTTGGCTAAGTAGGCTTTGTGGGTGTCATTACCCATGGAGGAGGTTCTATAACTGCTTAAGACTTGAATGGGGGTCTTAGCCACCATAACCTGGACCTGGAATAACTCCATGGAGTTGTTCAGTCCACCTCCTTTGGTTTTCACACGTTCATTTTACAGTCTAAAGTCATAGAAGGCATTGTAGCCTTGCAGGGCTGGGATACTCTCTGAGGCCTTAAACCAGGTTTCTATGACTGCACAGACATCTACATCTTCTAGTGATAGAAGTGCTTCAAGAGAGTGCAGTTTTTGGTTTAAGTTCCTAGAGTTTAGCAGCATGACTCTTATTTTGTTCAGATTGGTTAATTTAATGTTGGTAATGTTGTTTTCAAGACCTTGCCTAAAAAAGGCACTATGGGGGAGGCAACAGCGTTTGCCAGCAGCAAAATTCCTAGGGGTGTCAGGTGCAAACCGTCTCTGGCAAAGCAACAAGGTTTATCAACCATGGCTTCCCAGGCAGACAGGAACTTGATCCCCTTTGAATGATACCAAAAACTAAGCCAATTATTGAAATCAATCATTTTTTGTTTATACTGTGGTATCATTCTAGGTGAGGGTAGTATACTGCTCAAGGTTAGGGAAATACCTGCTTAAGACACATACTCAGAGCTCGACCATGTCTGTCTTCATATAGTCCAGTGAGGTATGTCTCAGGACATTCACACCAACATGAACTATGACAGAGTCATAATGGTACTTGTTGCTGAGAGACCTGAGTGCATGTGTAAATTGATGAATCCTTGTACTGGACAAGCAGCTGACTGAGTTTCTCCTTGTCTAACCTGGTAAGTGGAACAGCTGTGTGTCTCACTACTGAGTCTCCAATGACAAGAAAACTTGTTTTTTTAAGTGTTATGCCTTACAGTATTGATGGGTGTGACACTAGTGTTGCTATGTGTCATGGGTGCTGTGGAGGCTGTGCTAGATGTAGGAATCTTGTGTTTTGGAGGTCTCTGGTGTTTTGGTAAGTTTTATGAGAGAACCTCCATGTATGTGAATTTACATTTGATGCGTGCTATGTCTATGAGTAGTAGTATGTGTAGGAGTAGTGGTGCTATGTGAATATGTAGCGGTGGGTGAGTTGACAAACTTCTCTGTGTTACTGTTTTGAGGGAGGGAGAGCATGGATTCTAGATTCTTGGGGTAATCCTATGGGTAAGGCTTGTAAAAGCTCCAGGGCCATAAGCTAAGTACACACCTATGAACCTAAATACATCTTTCGTACTATGTACTAGGATTGTGTTATTAGTAAAGAGTTGTCTGTGAACATGAGGTAATTGCTACACTGCCTCAAGAGACCCAAGTCAACAAGGTTGGGAGGAGAAACAAGGGTACTCCAACTGCCCATACTATTAGGTTGAAGACTGTTGTCACTAGCGGTGGCTTTTCAGAAATGATGATGGAGGAGCTCAGTGAATGGATATTTCTGCCTGTGTTTTAAGGGAAAATTTGTTGAATTTAGCTGCCTGGCTTTAGCACACAATTGTGAGGTAGTGCACGGTGCTGTGTGATGTGCAAACAAGCAGAAACTGCTCAAAAGCAAGGCCTAAACATCAGAATCTAAAACTTGAAAAAAACTCTAACAAGATTGAAAAGGACCAAAGAGGATGCTTATTCCAAGCCCTAGACCGGCCTCCCTTTATCATTCGGGTCCCAAACAGCACAATTCTCTCACAAAGGTGCAGACAGGCCCCTTCCAATCCAAGGTGGCATTAAAAACATGCTCAGAACAAACAAACCACTACAAACAGTTCCAGAAACAGTAGGCCTGGATCTGGATTATACCACAGCTGCTAACTACCATAGTTTTAGTGGGAAATACTAGGGAATGTTTAACACATCAGAAAAACAGCAGTGAGACACTGAAAAAAACATTTAAAACAGAAGAAAATCAGCCAGGAGGCCCTAAAGAATAATTTAAACACTTAACAGATCAGTTAATTAAATACTACTTGACAGGAAAACCAGAGCAGGTAGAACAGATAGGTTTAAAACAGTGAAAAAAATACCAGTAAAAACAGTGAAAACAACAAAAAAGCTTTCTAAACAGTGGGAAAAAAGCAATAAAATTAGATTTTACAGACACAGAATAGCAGGCAATTGCAGTACAACAGTGTAGTTTAGTACACAGTAAATAAAGCATACCTCACAAGAATGGACACACTATCACTGCAGCTTGTGTGGGGACCAGTGTACTGTCTAGGAGCAGCAGGCTGGAATACATGACTGTGATCATTTTTTTTCTCTTTTCTCCTTTCTCACAATCACACAGCAGAAATGTATAAAGGTGGCTAACTTTGGGAGGTGGGAGTGAGGAGGCATATTTTGAACACACATTTGTGTTCAACAAGTTAAAATATGCTACTATATTCTGGATTGTCAGATGAATACACAGATTGTACCTGTCTTTTAGGGTGGGGTGAAGAGGCAAGCTATATGACATGTGACTGCAGCAACTTGAAATATATGACTAAGGTAATTTATTCATTCACTTTCATCCCAACCTAACATCACAAGGATACACAGAATTTAACTTTTTTTTTTTCATTTAACAGGAAGACATGCTATTCTAAGGTATGATTCAGTTATCTTTGATTCATTTATCTTCTCTTTACTCAGATGTACTTTTTTGTCAACTTTGATCATTAAGCCTTGGGCGCAACTTATTTCTTAACCACACAATGTAGGCAGCTGAAGTGTTTTGTGTGATTATTGAGAAATCTCTGTTTTTTATTGTTTTGTGTGGTTATTGAGAAAACAGGAGTCATTCCTGAAGTGTTTATACTAGTTTTAATCATAACTTATTTCTTTCTTCATTAAAGAAAACATAAGACTGCATTTCTTTGGTTAGTCCACGCCATAATGTTAACAAAAGGCTGGGGAAAAAACTCTAAAATGTACCTTACAGCATAAAGAATTCCATGGCTTCTGTGGCTCAAGCAGCCTCCAGACTATCAGCTTAATTCTATTATTTCCTCTAGAATTACTATACTGGATTCTTGGCCATTCTGGGATTGGTGAAAGGATGCTGGAAGAAAATGAGTAAGAATTAATTTCTTTCCTTAGCCACAATTTTTGTTCAGGCCATCTTTGGCGCAAAAAGTTTGAAGAAAGTGCTAAAATGCAACTCACAGCATCTAGAACCCAATGGCTTCTTGTCAAAAGGGGGGGGGGGCTGGGACCTCTGGCTTAATTTGAGTATTTCCTCTTCATTTATTACTGTGTAATCCGGGCCATTTAGGATATATTGAAACAATGCAGGAAAAAATCAGAAGAGTACAACAAGGTATGAGAAAAAAAAAAAAAAAAAAAAAAAATATATATATATATATATATATATATATATATATATATATATATATATATATATATACATATATATATATATATAGAGAGAGAGAGGAATGGTGTGTTAAGCCCAGGATGGGGGGTGGAGTAGGGGACACACAAGGTATGCAGGAAGACAGTGGACAGCAAGGGACCCACAGAGTCCTTTTCCTAGGGTTTAATTTCACCAAAGGCCAGAATCACCTTATTTAGTACTGCTAGGAAGTGCCCCATTGAAGTACATCACACAGCTTATTAGTAAGATTTGTTACTCACCAGAAAATATTTCACAAGAAAATATTTTATAATACTGTAACTTCTGAATAAGAAAAACAAAAGCATGCAAGATGCTTGACTTTGTCAGATTTCTCATATACAGCAATCATTTTGAATGTATCTATTTACTAGTACATATCATATACTTGGTTGCATACTAGTGTTAAATAGGCCCTTGTAGACATACTCCTCAAGCTGCTTAGCATAAGTTTAGATACTGCCTTTGTCCCTAATGAGTGGCGCAGTGCAGTGGTGATGCCCCTTTATAAGACTGGCCTTAAAACTGACTTGGGAAGTGAAAGTCCTATCAGCATTACAGGCCTCATCTCCAAAACCATGTGGTATATTGTAACTAACCTCAAACTGTGATATCGAGAATCTTGTTTGACTTGACCCCCAACAGTCTGGCTTTGCAAAACCTAGATCCTGTCTACTTAACCTGGTAAACTTCCTTAAAGGGTTACAGAGGATGTAGACAGTGAACATGCAGTGCATCTGGTGGATCTTGACTTGTTGAAGGCCATCATTGCCTATAATGGCATCATACAAAAGTTAAATGCTTTAGAAATCGACCATTATAGAGTGTGATGGATACCAAACTGACTGAAAGACAGATCCCAAACAGTGTTAGTTACAGAAAGTGACCAGTGGCATCCCTCAAGGTTCATTGCTAAGACATATCTTTGGTATTTATTTCTCGGATATCAAAGCAAGGGGCCAAGACTTCTGCTTAACAAAGATTGTAGATGACTGCAAACTGGAGGTTTTCCAATCCAGCTGGTGAATCTGGGCATCTTGAGGTAATGTTACAATTTCCTTATGTACACAGACAACCCACTCCTCCTTCCAACAAACTCAAATATATGTAAGAGATGCAACTATACAGCAAAACTGGAGGGCAAGCTCTCTCAACCCAAGACTGGAACAGCCAGTCAGGAGGAGTAGGGAACCACTCGCACCACACAACCAGCCTCACATAGACCAATCATATATGCACCAACAAACAGGACACATAAACACACAAAGACATACTCGGAGGCTCTAAATAAAAACCTGCCAAAGCAGCAGAGACCTCCAAAGCAGACATCCAAGCAACCGCTACCCCAAAACAATATTCACGTATCACATACTTCACAAAGTCTGTGTGCCACACAATCGCAGCCCTTAAGGCTAAATAAACACACCAAATACACTAGTAATAGGAGACTCTATTGTCAGGCACACTGATGTCCCGCTCACCAGACTGAACAAGGAGAAGGTCACTGTAAGCTGCCTGTCAGGTGCCAGGATCCGCCACATAACACAAGCACTCAGGTCACTCCAAAGCAAGTACAAATATAACTGTCATTGTCCATGTTGGTGTGAATGACCTGAGACGTACCTCCCTGGACTACATGAGGAGCTCTCTGATCATGTAGCCCAGGCTGGTATGACCCTGACCCTGAGTAGCATCTTGCCCTCACCAAGAATATTGCCACAGTATAAAGACAAAATGATCAATTTTAACAATTGGCTAAACTACTGGTGTCATTCAAAGGGGATCCAATGTCTGTCAGCCTGGGATGATATGCTCGACAAGCCATGTTGCTTCGCTAGAGACGGCTTGCACCTGTCACTCCTGGGCTTTTGAATACTGGCTAAGGCTCTTGCCACCACCACAGTGCCTTTTTTTAGGCAAGGCTCAAAAGACAAACCCATCTCCATAGACAACACAAGAAACAAAAAACTGAGGGTAATGCTACTCAATGCCAGAAGTCTAAACCTCAAAATGCACACTCTCGAGGCACTCCTTAGTATGGAGAAATTCGATACGTGTGCAGTAACAGAAAGTTGGTTCAAGGCTCCAGAGAGCATCCCAGCACTACCAGGCTATAACTCTTACCATACCTTTCAGCCCTAGAACCCTGACTGAAATACAAAAGGCGGGGATGTATCCATCTTTATCAAGGATACCCACACCTCCAAGTTAGTGGCACTGCACGAAGCCTTGGAGACCATCCATGTGCAACTAACAGTAGGCAAAACTGCTTTTCAGTTTGTAGCTTGCTACAGGATCACCCACCTTGTCTCAGGACCCCACTCAGCATTCCTGAAAACATTGGAGATTATGAAGGTCTCACCAAACACCATGATATTGGATGATTTCAACTACCCAAACATTGACTGGGAAAACTACTCAAGTCCCAACACCCTTGCCCAACATTTCCTGGAATTTATAAACTCAAATGCCCTGGAACAACTGGTCACCACTCCCACAAGAGGTGACAACATATTGGATCTGGTCATCACCAACATGGGGGTTCAATGTTCCTCATCAGAGGTAAACCCCTCGTTGGTAAGATCAAGCCATAAACTAATCACACTGGACATCCACATCCTGACCCCACCCCCAGCCAAGGAAACCACTGTGAAAAATTTCTCAAAAGCAAACTTCACACTTCTCAAGACAGAGGTGGAATGTTTCAAAGCCAGCGGACAAATGGAAAATGCTGCCCAAACCGCAGTATCCTTTACAAATGCATTCTATGAGCACCTACAGGAATGCATGGATAGAGCCATCCCAAGTAAAACCAAGACCCACTCTTCCAAAAAGGGGAGACCAGTCTGGTGGACCCCAGCCATAAATAAGCTATACAACAGAAGGAGGAAACTACTACATGATAGATCAAAATCCCAAAAAGGGAAGGCATCCCTGATCAGTTTTAGCAAGAAACTACGATCCCTCATAAAATCATCCAAGACCAGCTTCGAAAGACAAATCGCCAAAGACTCTAAAGATAATCACAAAGCCTTCTTTAGCTATGTCAAGAATCTAGGTGGCAACAGTCAGATCTTCTCTGAGCTGGTGCAAAATGGCAAAAAATACACTGAACCCACTGACATTGCCAACATCCTGGCTGACGGGTTCAGTGCAAACTTTACCCCCCCTCACCCCCAAAAGGGCCCATGTCCATCCCAGAAGAATGTAGGCCCCCAGACATCACAGACACACAGGTGAAAACAGCCCTCTCCAAAGCCAAAACACAGCATCAATGGGACCGGATGGTATCCCAGGCTGCATCTTACACAAGCTCCAAAAAGAACTAAACCCTCACATAAATTCACTATTCAAACTCAGCCTTACTACAGGATATGCACCCAAAGAATGGTGTACAGCAACAGTTATCCTGCTGCAGAAAGGTGGCGCCACAACGGATCCTGGGAACTATCGCCCTATAAGCCTGACTAGACTGGTCTGCAAGGCTATGGAGCGTATCATCATGGTACTCATAAACAAAGACATTGGGAACCTCCAGACACTGCACCCTACCCAATTCAGCTTTGTTAAAGGCAGATCTTGCCTCTTAAACCTAGTAGACTTCTTTGAAACAGTTACCAAGGCCATAGACGAGGGAAAGGTAGTCCACACAGCCTACCTAGACCTTGCAAAGGCCTTCGACACAATACCCCACTCTGGCATTATAGATAAGCTCACCAGCTTGAACATTAACCCCTATGTCACGAGATGGGTTGCAAACTGGCTCATGGATAGAACTCACATGGTCAGAGTTGCAGGTGCCATGTCAGACTCCAAACCGGTTACAAGTGGCATCCTACAGGGCTCAGTCCTGGGACCCCTCTTGTTTGGTATATACTTTGCTGAGGTACAGGCAAGTACGGGAGGACTATGGCTGACCAAATTTGCAGATGATTGCAAACTGGGAGCCATAATCAATTCTCCGGCTGACACAGACATCCTCCAGAAGGGTCTTACGGAGACGAATACCTGGTGTCAGAACCATGGCCTCAAGCTAAATGCCAAAAAGTGCATAGTCATCCCCTTTGGGAAAAACAAAGTGCCCATGAACTACCACATAGGTGGTAATCCACCAAGTACAGAAGATGTAATTATGGATCTGGGGACCCAAGTAGACAGCAACCTCTCCTTTGATAATCACATTGCCAAAGTGGTTAGAAAAACCTTCTACATAGTCCACCTAATCATGAAAGGGTTCACATCTAGATCAAGAGAGGTCATTGTGCCCCTCTACACATCTCAGGCCCATAATAGAGTACAATGCCCCATTTGGGATGTACCTTACCCGACACCTGAAACAACTGGAAAGACCCCCAGAAGTATCTCACCAAGAGGATCGTGGGCCTCAAACAGATGCCCTATGCAGCTTGACTAAAAAAACTCCAGCTCTACTCAGTTGCCTACTCAGAGGTGATCTCTGCCTGACGTACAAGGCCATGTCTAACCTGGAATTAATGGACATGTGCCACCTCAAGAAAACCAAATCCCTTAGGGCTACACATTCCAGGGATTTAAACCTCAGCACAACAATAAATAGGACAAGCTGGAGGGATAAGATTCATATCCCAGAGGTTTCCCTCGGTCTGGAATAAAATCCCAGTCCATGTTAGGCAGAGCCCCTCACTGACTATCTTCAAGAGAAATCTTGACGAGTGGATGGGAAATCGTAAATTTACTCCAGGGATCACTCCTATGGCCCTGCTGGACAAAGGCTCAGGAATCTAATCAAATCTAAATGGGAGGTGAAAGCCAACACATTCTGACTAGGCTTATAAATGCCCTAGGGCAGACAGCCTAGTACCTATCTATGAAACTTTTCAGTCACCCTATGACACCCACACTCTCCTGAATGAGCTCTACCTAGTACAGCATTGGTGTATTAAAAATGAGCTCAAACTAAATGCTAAAAAGTGTAATATTACTTTTGGTAGACAACCCCTCCCGTCATCATATTGTATAGCCAAAACACCACTGAAAAGTAAAACATTTTTGTCAGGGGCCTAGTTATGTGAGCTGATACTTCCCTCTCTTTTGACCATCTTCTGACAATAATTGTCAAGAAATACTTTTAATTAGCTAATTGCCAAAGGAATGTATTAAAGGTCTAAAGAGGTAATCATTCTGTTACACTCGGCATTGATCAGAACAATTATTGAGTACAGTGCCCCCTTTGAGATGTATTTCATTAATTATATCAAACAATTAGCCCCAAGCCTCCTAACCAATAAGATCAAAGTCTTTGAACTACAAATATATGTCGGAAGCCCTATCATTTTATTCCATGTCTTACAGACTTTTGAGGGGAGACCTGTATTGTTAACTGCACCATTAGAGACTCAGTTGTCCTGAACCTCTTGTTCCTCCACAAATCCATTACCTCCACCAGTACTAGAACCAAGAACCTAAATCTTCACCAACAGATGAATACAGTGGATCTATATCATAAGATCGAAGAATAAAAACGTCGACTTACCTTTCCTCGAAATGGAAATGTCGAAGCTGCAGTTTACTGAATGGCCAAATCACTGATTTCTTTCCAAGGGAAAGAAATCGGTTGGCCGTTCTGTTACATCTGCCCTTTCCCTGACTGTAGTGCAATCTCGGAGTTAGAATATTTAGTTAGGCGGGTGTGGGGGGCAAAGGTCCCCACTTAAATGTGTTTATTTTTATGTGGTGTTAGTTGTTGGCCTACCGATTTCTTTCCCTTGTAAAGAAATCGGTGATTTGGATGTTCGATAAACTGCATCTTCAAGATTTTCGTGTCGATGAAAGGTAAGTCGACATTTTTATTCTTTGATCTTATGATATAAACACGAATACAGTACAGTGAAGACGTATGCTCATAAGGCAGCACCTCCCAAACCCTTGGAATAACCTTCTCCTACATGTTAAACAGTGTGAGTCACTATCTTACTCTAAACATAAACTAGTGACTGGATGGGTATCCACAAATTTGCCCTGGGTTTTACTGGCTTGGCCCTCCTGGAGAAAGGAGGTGCTGCCTGAGGGAGGGTACTGGCAAGGTGTGAATGGTCGTAAAATTTATTGGCCTTGGAATATCTATGAATCTAAACTGTTTTTATGGCTTACCCCCATAGCTTGTCAGGAAATCTCTGCCTACCCCCATAATTATCCTGAATAGCATAATGTGGGTGTAACAGAATGAATGAATAATTAAATACAGGAAAGTGATAACTACCTTGGAAGTAAGTCTAGCCCCTGTGAAATGTACCTCTGTGAAAAATTCTGCCCAAAACAGTCTATTAGACAGGAGAGTTAAAGCCCATCCTGCTATCAGTAGATGAAAGGCAATAAGCATACAGGTCTGTGCCGACTTATGGAAATTAAACGGTACTTGAAGAACATACCTCTCAGCAGTATGGAATACGTGCATGAATGTAATGTCCTATTTTACTTATGTAAGTTGTCTTTACTACTACTGATCGTGGGTTGTGGCTAAAAAGGCTCAACAGACCAAGTCTACTTACCTGGTAAACAACAGCAAATCAATCAGTAAATCAACAGTCCAGAATTTTGCAGATCATCAATGATTTTGCCTCATTTTTTTGCCTTGTCCCTCATAAAATGTTTGATTTTCTGGTAAATCACTCAGGCTCATACCCCTCAACGGTCCAGAATTTTCAGAACGTTCAGATTATTGCCTCATATTTTTGGTCTGCTTTTCATAAAATGTGTTGTATTTTTTTTTGGCAAATCACTGATCACTGTGATCACTCAATAAGGAGACATTTGGGTCTAAAACTTCAAAACTTTCAGGAAAAATGCATGCTAACATAAAATCTGTTACTCTAGCAGTTTTCTGCGTTTATACAGCAATATTTAAAATCTGTCCCTGATTTTGGTCCTTTATTCACCCGTCATTTTTGGCTTTGTCCAGAATTCTTAAGCAAAGGTTGCAAGGCATACAGAGGATTATGGTCAGTCCCGAATACTACACATTAAAGTTTCATACTTCAATTGTTCACAGAATGTATACTGATTGGGGGGGGGGGGTAGGGAGTGGTGTAATGGTTAAGGTATTTACTTCAAAGACACAAGGTACAGGATTTGATTCCCACCTTTGAAGGGCAATTTAACTAGGCTTAAAATGGCCTGTAAGGGCAGTTAGCCTAGTACTTACATATAAACCTATTAAACCTGTTCTATTAAAATTTTAAATGAATAAGTAATATTTAAAAACTGTTCCTGTCTTTGAGCCTTTACTTCCCCTGCTATTTTTGGCATCATCCAAAATTCTTTACAAAAGAAGTTGTTTGGTATGCCTCAAAAACACTCACATAGGCATTTCCGTGGTAACTGTGAGATCAGGCAGCCAGAAAAAAAATTGGTACTTATGTATTATCACAACCACATTTTCATGGTTGCAAAAATCGCTTTGTTGACTACAAAGGACCGCATAAAACACTGCAGGGTGTTATTCCACCTCCTTACTGGTGGCTAAGAAGTGGGGATTACCTTCAGAAACACAAAATCTTGATAAAGGCATCTTCCCCTTTTTGCGTGCATTACAGACACATGCTTGAAGTGTCACAGACGCTGTGCGAGTGATGAATGCGATATTTGGACTGTGAGGAACGAATCCTTCAGCGAAGGAAAACACAGAAACAGGAAATATGGTTTTGGTGAACTATTACCTTTGTAGAAATGTGTACACATACTTGCAAACAGCCCGTGCAATGCATACGTTGCCCTAAGTAATCCTTTTAAAAAGTGAGCATGGATGAGGTTGACAGATTATTGTGGTTTCATTTTTCAAGGAATAAGTTGGCAGTACTGATTTTGTTTGTTTGTGTGATGCTGGCATGTTCAGACAAAACCCGGTAGTACTTAAGTGATTATTCATTTCAGTAGTGCTGTAACAATGTTGATTGCTCTTTGTATGTGTTTGTCTTTCTATGTGGTGCGCATTTCCCAGCAAGTGCAGTTAGCACTGCCTCAAAACAGTCTTTTTTCTAGGAAAGCTGAGTGTCACGCTATATGTTTCTTAAACTAAGCAGCATACTGTTTTGTACGAGTCACACGAATAATGACACAGCTGTGATGGGCAAATTTCATTAAAACCGTTATTTGACTGCATTTGCTCTCAGGAAAAAAGGAACGTTCGGCAGGTGGAGTTGGAATAACAGACATGCTGGCAGTACACTCCATAAACCATTAGCAACAGTATGTTTTTTTACATTTTAGTGATAACAGTTCAGAAAACAGCCTGGACTGTTAAAGAAAACACACCGTGCAACATTTTAAAAACATTAAGGAACATATTTCAGGCTCGGGAACCAACCACTATTGCCGTGAAAAATGTGGTTGCGATAAGAAGTAAGTACTAAAAATTTTTACTCAGATTGTCTTTTTCTGGCTACCTGAGCTTGCAGTTACCTCCAACACCAATACAAATGTTTCTGTGTAATCACTACTCCAGTAGTAGTTTCAGGGCAAACTGGGCAGCTATTGAAAGTACCCCGCCCCCATGTTTCTGGTGCCTGTGAAGGCAGAATAGCAATGAAAAGCCTGTTAAGAGTAACAGAATGGTGACAAACGTGAATAAATCATTGTGGATGATTATCAAACTTGGTTGTTGTGAAAGTTGGTGCAGGGGTGCCACTCATTCAGTTCTCACTTGAAACCCATTAATGGGAAAGATCACTAAAAGCTGGCAAGCAGATGGATTCAAGCATTAAGTAAATCGGCAGTCAATGTGTTGACACCAAATTTGTCAAAGTCTACCATGTAAGAAATCATGGTTCACTGATACTGACTGACAAGATGAAAGCCAGAATTTATTCAACAACAAAAAGCAGTACATAAACTGCTGTTTTGCTATTATAGGAAATGGAGGTAGAAAACTGTTATGATACACTCAGATTACAAACTGGAAGATAAATGAATTCATACCCTAATTAAGATGCAACTTACTGATTGATAATCAATACTATTTGCTTATAAACTCCACTAAAAATACTTACAATATGGTATTTGTCTGTCATATCAACAAGTCAGGTTTAATCAGTTCACTTCCATAATGCAGTTTCACACTCCAAAGTATCTTCTTACATGGTCGCTGTCATGTTTTCTCTCTGTTACTCGGCAGTTCTCACTTTCCTTGTCCTAAGATTTCCTATTGTTTATGACATTTAGCATGAATATTTCCATTAACTTGTAGCATTTTTGTTAGCAGTCCTTGCAATTCCATTGTCAGTGTTAGCTTATACAAATCGCTCTTTAAATTTAAGCAAATTCCGCCATTTAAATATACAGATACACCTTGCATGCCAATGGAGAAGAATGGCATATTCATCAACTTTCTAAGATTTCCCCCTCAAATATGTTAATCTGTCTCCTTACCAAAATAAATTTACATGCTCAAGTTATGGGGTTTTTAAATTACAAATCTGTCTTTGTCATTCTTTTAAATATCTTGTAAACCTATGTTTATTTGTTGCTGTTCCACAATGACAAAATTTCAAATGCCGTTTCCATTGTCAAATATCAAGTTATTTTTTCACACGTACCAAAAATACACTTGCCAAATGTCTGTGCCTTTTCTTCTTGGATATATGCTACATTTATTATCACTTGTACAATCCATTATTACCTTTCAACCTAAAACTATTAAAATCACAGCCCTGGCTTTTACAAATTATAGAAAATGGACAGAAAAAAAAGCCCCTCCTATTTTTATGCAAGACGGCCTTAAAAGTACTAGACCGCTTAAAAGTGTATGCATAGCTCTCAACCTTCCATCCCCAAAATGAGGAACACTAGCCTTCATAATGTGGAACAAATGGGCAAAATGTGGAACACATACTAATGGCTTACTAACAACTTCAACTAGGAAGGTCATAGGATGGTTAAAATATGCTGGTTTTACTTATAAAGAAGATCTTTTAATGATATGATTCATTCCTATTTACCATGGATTTCACTTAAAAAAAATTCCTAACACTGAATGTGTGACTGAGTCTTTCAATGTGGAACTTTGAGGAACATTAACTTTTTAAGACCCCAAATGAGGTACATTCCTCGTAATGAGGTACACTTGAGAGGTATGAGTGTATGTACTCTTAAACAGCTCTAACTTTATAAAAGTCAATTCCAGGAAAACTGAAGTTGAACCTGTGCCTAAATCATAGCTTTTGAGAAGTGTCGGTAGGCCTTTTAATAACACACTCATTTTCAATACAATAGAACAAGCAGGAGGAAGATGTGGAGCCTAGCCAGGATGGCCACCTAAGCTCTAAGTTCTGGACAGGGCCAGCAGAAAAAAAAAGAAGAAAAGTAAGTTACTAGGAGAGATAATCAACCCAGAAAGAAAGATGAATGTGCAGGAACAAAAGAAGGAGTAGCTGTTAGCTTTTAAAACTGCAAACAAGGGTGAATGGTTATGCATTGTGTTTGAAAAGATAATCAATGTGAGCCAAGGATCACTTAAGCAGACAAGAGGGCAGCAACATACAGAGAAGGAAAAGCTGCAAGGGAAAGTAAAAGATTTGGAAGATGATAATTCTGTAATAAAAACAGACGTAAAAGAATAAAACAACAAAATCATAGATATGAGATAGAGACAAGGAGATGATTCAGAAAAGAGATCATGAAGAAGCAACATCAAATTAATCAGAATTCAGGAAAAACTGGAGGATCATGAAGTGGGGCAATTTGTAATGTAGTTACTACAGGATCAGTTTATGCTGCCAGCAAGCCAGGAGTCAGTGACAAAAAGATTCTCCAGAGCAGGTCGCAAATACCAACCAGCAGAAAGTAGATATAGGCATGTATTAGCATGGGTTCTTTCCTTTGCAGTAAAAAAAGACAATAATACAAGCACATGGTTGAAAATTATCCCCTTATCAGGTATATTCATTGACCACGGTGGTGGTGCTGCGGTAGCAGTTGCCTCACAGTAAGACGCTGTCCGGTTCGATTCTCAGCTAGAGCGTCTTCTGCGTGGAGACATGCGTGAATGGGTGTACCTTTGTTGAAGGTTGTGCGTCAGGCCTGGCAAGCCGGTACGTAAAAATCAACTGCCAATCATTAGCGGACCGGAGTTCAGCTGTGGCGACCTCTAACCGGGAAAGAGCCGAAAGACACAAACAAATCAGGTATATTCATTACACTGGTGAAAGACTACTTGGAAGTCCTGTAAAATAAGAAAAAATATATTGATATATATATATATATATATATATATATATATATATATATATATATCTGTCAGAAGTTGTAAAAGAGCTGAGGATGTCAGCTTAGGTAAAATATCCAGCCATCCTAGAAGTAAAACATAACAGGAACTGCATAAAGCTTTTCATTATGGAGAAAGTGTAGGAGTTTAAACAAAGGATTTATTGGTCTGGAAGCAAGATAAATAATAACATTATTTTTTAAATACCACTGAGCGAAATGATATGGGAAAGAACAAGAGAATATTCCGAACTATATGCTCTGCAAGTATGGTATGCCCAGCCAAACCATGAAACTCCAAACACCAGTGGCCAGCAATGTGCAATACAAAGACACTGAAATCTAAATTAGAATTCAAAGATATTATTTATTCCATATTCTTGTAATAAGTATCTCCAAACCAGTTTCGGCTATCAAGCCTTCTTAACAGAAAAAATTTCACCCACTGATGAAGGCTTGATAGCCGAAACCGGTTTGGAGATACTTATTACAAGAATATGGAATAAATAATATCTTTGAATTCTAATTTAGATTTCAGTGTCTTTGTATTGCACATTGCTGGCCGCTGGTGTTTAAAGAACAAGAGAAGACATAGAAGCGATGCAGAGGTGCACACGTGGGGCAATTTCCAGTAGGCACAGATACACCCAGGACAATAAAAATAATAGTCCGGACAGTATAGAATCCTTGCAATCCTTGCACAGTAGCATAGAAGGTAAAAAGTCAAGTAATGGACAGCGGATGGAAGTTAAGAAAAATGTCAAAAACAAAAACGTAGAAACAAGGCACAAAAATGAGTTAAACCATGAGGACAAAAAAGCAAAAAGCCTATCATAAGGGAGACACAAAACAAAAGGACATAAAAATGTGGAGCAGAGAAGAAGCAGAGAGAGCGAATGACGTAGCACAGGCAAAGAATATGTGGAGATAAATTGTTACAGCCATAATAGGTGTCAGACGCTAACTCTTGGATAAGCAAGGGCTGCAGTTAAATAGAAGTGTGCAGTACTAGAGGTGATCCATACAAGACAATATGGTTGATGGATACAGAAGAATTTATTGATTTATTTACTAACCAGGAGAGTCTGACTGGGTTGGAAACCTCTTTAGAGTGGAGGCCCAGAGAGAAAAGTTCCAAAAAAGTAGATGGATACAGATATACAAATACACAACACGGTTGAACAGTTTTTACATACAAGATGCACAAACAAAACAGAGCATTGTATAATGCTTATTCATAAAGGAATGTTGCATAAAAGTTGATTTTACTGTAGTAATTACAGGACATATGAATCAGCAACTGGCATAGAATATATTTAATGCAAATGGCAGTAGAGCATTTCACATTCTGGAACCATTAAGAAGACCATGTTACACTGCAGTACAGCATATCACCTTCTGGGTACAAATATAGTAATTTATTTATTTTTAAGGGAGAAGATTTATAAATGAGGATGTACTGAGTTGAGGAGAACAGAGTGTAAGTAGAGGCAACTAAGGGTATAATAGCTATATCTAAAAGCACGGTCCTATGTGACTACACAGGAAATGGGAAAACGTAGATGGAGTGGATGCTGTCACATATATCTGGGGGCAGGTACAGTAACAGATTCAGGTATGTTTGAAATCTGATTTTAGTTAGGGCTTGAAGTAGTTGGGTGTGATATCTGTTGGATGGAGGTGGGTACTAGGGTAAGATGTTCTAGATTTTAACAACATAGCCAGAGAAAAAGGAGTCACAGTGACAGGGAGTAACACAGGTCAGGAATTTATCAGAGGAACAAAGTTTTCCAGTGGAAGTATAGCATTGAATTAAATTCTTAAGGGATGGGTAGTTGTCTGGGATGTTTATATTTTATGTATTATTTTGAGTTCATGGCATTTAAGGTAACCTGGGTATTCAGGTCAACTGAGTTGCTTTATGGTGTTGTAGTGGTGGGGTTCTGTTCTGTACAGTGGAAAACTTAGCTATTCTATTGTAGCACTGCTCAAATTTTGCAAGTTGAATTGGATGCAAAACTGAAAAATGAAGCAGCAAATATGAGAATGGGAAGTAGGCATTTGCTGTGCATTTACAAGAGTACTCAGGTAAGCAAGATTTTGTCCTGCACAGTAGCTGAAGTTTTTTTTTTTGGCTACATGTTGGACATGGAGATGAGATTTTTATCAATGATTACACCTAGGAGTTTCCTTTGGGAAATGGATTAAATGATGGTGCCTTCACACTAAAGAAGACAATCTCTCCGGCAATACCTCCTTCCACCCATAAGAAAAGACCTTAAAACCCAATGCCAAATCCATGCCAGGTATTCCTACCACACTTTAATTTACATTACTTAATTCTTACACTCCTCTCAGACTTACATCTCCACCTTGTCCAATTGCCTACTCACTATAACTTAGAAAATATGTAAATTCATCTTTGTCCTTTACCTGCACACTCCAAATTCTTCTTATATTTCGTCTATACTGTTTCCTTGTTTGCTGCAGAGTAAATATACTGTATACTCTCATCTTCACTGCATTGCATGTTGCCTTTTCTTTGTTCTTAACCCAACCTTGTATTTACTTGTGAATGGAATGTCTTTTCTCCAGCCAGGCTATGCCAACAAATGGTCAGTTATGATCAGTGCATCACAATGGTAAACAAATCTAAATCAAAAGTAGAAAAAAGACACTGGCTAAGCAATGGCATCTGCAGCTAGTTTGAGGTATTCTGCAGGGAGATTGTCTTGCGTTAAAGCGGTTGGTTTTAGTTAAGTGAGACAGCTCTTTATTGTGTGTAAAGGCTACAGAGTGAAGTAGTTAGAACTGTTAGGTGGGGGAGAATTGGTTAGTGAAATTCAGTTAAGAGTTGTATTTAGCAAATGCTGTTGCTGTATTGATGAAACATCTATTATTAAAGATGCAGACTGTTAAAGTCATGAGTATGGAGTTGGATGGATTTTGCAGGTTTCAAAAGATGCTTGATGGCAGACAAGAACTTTTTGGGAGTTTTATAGTGTAGATCCAGATAACTGGTAAATTATTATTTTTTTGTCAGAGGTGATTTTGGCTTTTGTTATATTTTATAGGTGATAAGACTAAAATGAAGAAGAAGAAGAGAAGCAATAAAAAAAATAGAAACAATGGACATATAAGTGAGATGGCAGATGTTGCAAGAAAAAGGGAAGCTCAGTGATGGAAAACGAGTGCCTTTACTTTATGAGATGCTCACCCAGGAGTAAAAAACAATGGCTTAGCACTAGACATAGAAGAGACATGGTGCCCTAAAGACATAAGTTATGCATGTGTAGGGCAGACAGCATGCACAACATTTTCTGAACTTATTAACACAAAGGAGTGTTGTAAACAAACTAACAGAAATGATGGTGGAATTAAAGGGAGTCATTTTCCAAAGGGAGAATAATACAGACTGTGTAAAATAAAATACAGTAGAGAGTCGATTATCCGGGCAGCCACGGTGGTGCAGCAGTTAGCGTTGCTGCCACACACCAAGAGGTTCTCCGGTTCGATTCTCGGCTGGGGTGCCTTCTGTGCAGAGTCTGCATGTCTTCCCTGTGGTCAAGTGGGTTTCTTCCGGGTGCTCTGGTTTCCTCCCACATCCCAAAGACATACTGTAGGTGGATTGGACACTCTAAATTGGCCCTAGGCATGAGTGTGTGTATTTATGTGCCTTCTGTGGAAGGTTGGGCGCCGAGCTCGCAACTCGACACCATAAAACTCCACTGCCAATCATGAGTGGACAGGTGATCCGTTGTGGTGACCCCTAACCAGGAAAAGCTGAAAGAAGAAGAAGAGAGTCGATTATCCAAACTAATAGGGACCTAGGGTCGTTCTGATACTCAAACTGTTTGGAAAATCAAACATACATTGAACTGGATAGAAAACTTCTAAAATCTTGTTTTTTCCATGCAGGGAATACACTTTTCAACCATTCAGCAATTCCAGTTGACAATAAAGAATATTTTTCACACACGTATGGAATACAAGCTCAGAAAGCACACACGAGCAAATACATTCTATCTTTATGATTTTTCCTACCTGAAAACTTTGGAAGGCTGTGTTTGGATAATTGACGTTTTGGATAATTGACTCTCTACTGTACTGGAATTGTGGAACTCCAATGTAACCCCTGTAAAACTAGTAGCAGTTAGGAACTGTTCCATGCAAACTTACTTTTATTAAGTGATGGTTTGTCAAACTTCAGTGCCCCACCAAACCATAACAACACACCAGCCTGCGGTCAATTGCTCTCAGAAAATCAGCACAACCATGTCAATGGCTGCATAGAGGCTGCTTCACCTACCAGAAGTAAGCCTAGAACTAGCCCCAGAAACAAAACCTTGGTGGCATCTCAAATTAAAATGGATATATAACAAAAGGGAAAAAAAAAAACAATGGCAAAAATAAGGAAGGGCCTTCTATGTCAGAAATCTCAAGGGAGGCATATAGCAATGTGCTGAACTGGTTGTTAATGGGGCCACATTCACAGAGCCTGGATACAAGGAAAACCTGTTAGTAGAGAAGTTCAGTTCCAACTTTACCCCCTGTCACCCTCAACCATCTCCCAAGCAATACGTTCAAACATAGCCTCTCCAACTATAACTAGTGAGCATGTACTAGCGGCACTCACTAAAACTAAGAACATAACCTCAGGATGCCTCCTGAACAGTCTAAACATGACTTAATAGGATCCCTGGAGTCACTAAATATACTCTTATAACGGGGTTTGTGCCTCAAGAATGGAGGACTGCGTCAGTTATCCCTCTTCTTAAGGGAGGATCTTCAACAGATCCTGGAAACTATTTAGCCATTAGTCTGACTAGTCTTACTTGCAAACCCATGGAAATAATTATCATGGAAATTATCAACAAGAACATAGGAGATCTGCAGACATTGGATCCATTCCCAATTTGGCTTTGTCAAAGGAAGGTCATGTTTATTAAACCTGGTAGATTTCTTTGAAAAGATCACAAGGCAATAGATGAGGGGAAGGTGGTGCTTACTGCCTACCTAGATCTGGCTAAAGCATTTGATGAACAATACACCACTTGGGCATTTTCAACAAACTTACAGAACTAGAGATAAAGCCCTTCATAACATGCTGGACAGCTAAATGGCTCAAAATAGGATATAAGAGGTTAGGATTGGCTGCTCACCAGTGGAGTCCCTAAGGGCTCTGTGATGGGCCCACTCCTCTATGGCATCTACTTCTCAGAGGTCAAAGCCAATGTCATAGGTCTCTGGATGACCAATTCACAGATGATTGCAACTGGAAGCAGTCATTGAATCCCCCTGAAGATGAGAACACCTTTCGGGAAGGTCTAACACAAACACCTGGTGCCAAAGCCATGACTTAAAACTCAATGCCAAGAAAAACATTAAATTACCTTTTGGGAAGTTGGCCACCCTAGGTTACTATGTCATTAATAAAAAAACACCCCCAAATGCTGATTCACTAGTAAGGGATCTAGGAACTCATGTAGATAGTAACCTAGACTTAGACCAACATGTGTCAAAGGTAGTGAGGAAATCCTCCTCTGTTGCTCAACTTATAAGCAAGGTCATGGCATCTAAGCATAGAGAGGTCATTCATTCACTATACTCAGACCTTATCAAACCCATCATACAGTATGATGATGCCCCCCCTTGGTATGTACCTGACCAGACATGCGACAGCTGGAACATCCACTAAGACTCCTTTCAGAACGACTACAGGGAGTAAACACAATGCCCTACACTGATCACCTCAGAGCTCTGTCTCTCTAATCTATATCATAAAGACTTCAGAGACGTAAACTTTGGCTGGCATACAAGGCATCCCTGGATGCGACTTCAACTACCCAAACATTGACTGGGAGCACTACTCAAGCCCCAGCACCTTAGCCCAAAGGTTCCTGGAAATTATAAACTCAAATGCTATGGAACAACTAGTCACCACTCCCACAAGAGGGGACAACATATTAGACCTGATCATTACCAACATGGGGACTCTATGCTCCACACCAGAAGTATATCCCTCATTGGTAAGATCAGACCATAAATTAATTTCACTGGATGTCCACATCCAGACCCCACCCCCAGCCCAGAAAACCACAGTGAAAAACTTCTCAAAAGCGAACTTCTCAATTCTCAAAACCGAAGTGGAATCCTTCAAGGCTCCAGGGCCAGTGGAAACTACGGCCCAAACTGCAGAATCCTATATAAACGCATTTTACGGACATCTCCAGGAATGCATGGATCATGCTATCCCAAACAAAACCAAGACCCAATCATCCAAAGGCAGGCGTCCAGTCTGGTGGACCCCTGCCATAAATAAACTGTACAACAGAAGGAGGAAGCTACTACATGATCGAGCAAAATCCCTAATAGGGAAGGCATCTCTGATCAGTACTAGCAAAAAATTACGATCCCTCATAAAATCCTCCAAGGCCAGCTTCGAGAGAAAAATTGCACAGGACACCAAAGACAATCATAAGGCTTTTCAGTTATGTTAGGAACCTGGGATGCAACTCCCAGACTTGTTCTGAGTTGATTCTAAACGACAAAATTACACTGAACCCACAGACATCGCCAATATCCTGGCAGACAGGTTCAGTGCAAACTCCCCCCCTAAAAGACCAAGTATCTATCCCGGCAGAGGGCTGCCTCCCAAACATCTCTGATGCTCAGGTGAAGGCTGCCCTCTCCAAAGCAAAAAAAGTACAGTTTTGTACCTACCATAAATGTAGATGTTCGAGTATCCACATTGCTGCAGTCCTTACTATTGGGTAGTCCGCTGTCCAGTCGGCCCGAATACCAAAGTATATGGCTGACGTCGGTCAGGGCGCATTAGACTGACGTCAGTACGTCAGGGTACTAATGCGCATGACCGACGTCATATCCTCAGTCTTTTCTTGCCCCAGATGTCAGAAGACCCTGAAAAGATAAGGCCAAAAACCAAAAACTCCCAAAATACCTGCACCAAAAATATATATACAATATATACACAATTAGCAGAATAAAACCTCACCTACACAACCACCCCTAAACACAGAGGGGAAGGAGGGAGGGTAAATTGGACTGCAGCAATGTGGATACTCGAACATCTACATTTATGGTAGGTACAAAACTGTACTATGTTCTTCATTCCACATTGCTGCAGTCCTTACTATTGGGTAGAATCCCAAAGCAGAGGTAAGGGAGGCTGGCAAATCATAAGGAAGCAGGAACTGACAACATGCCTTGCAAAATAGCTGTGGCAAAACCAGCCCTAGACTTAGAGTAGAGAGGAAGGTGATAATGCTTAGAGAAAGTATGCACTGAACTCCAAGTAGCTGCCTCCAAAATATCCTTAGTTGCCACCCCCCTTAGAAATGCTGTGGAAGTGGCAGTAGCCCTAGTGGAATGAGGCCTAATCCCAGCTGGAATCTCCTTGCCATGATGGGAATAACAAAATGCAATGCAACACCCAATCCACCTAGAAATAGTTTGTTTTGACACAGGCTGGCCCTTAGAACTCAAAGCAAAAGAAACAAACAACTGCTGAGACTGCCTAAAATCCTTAGTCCTGTTCAAATAATAACGCAATAGCCTGTGTACATCTAAAGTGTGCAAAATCTTTTCCCCTTTATTTTGGGGATCTGCATAAAAGGTAGGCAAATGAATAGTTTGGTTTAAAGCCACACTAGAAACCACCTTAGGCATAAAGGAAGGATTAGTACGTAAAGATACCCTATCCTTATGAAAAATCAAAAGGCTCCACTGCCATAAGGGCCTGCAACTCAGAAACCCTTCTTGCAGAAGTAATGGCCAACAAAAAAGCAGTCTTCCATGACAAGTATTTCAAATCAGCAGTAGCCGAGGCTCAAAAGGTTGTAGAGTAAGTTTCTCCAACACAAAATTGAGATCCCAAGCAGGAGTAGGAGCTCTACGTGGGGGTCTTATATTCTTTGCCCCTCTAAGAAATTGCTTGAACAAAGGATGCGAAAACAATGGTGGGTCACAATCATAGTGAGCTGAAATTGCTGCAGCATGAATCTTAATGGAAGAAAAAGACAAACCTTTGTCCAGTAACTCAGTAAGATATTGAAGAGCCACACTCAAATTTGGCTCAGTAATCTCCAAATTGTTTGCTGCACTCCAAAACAGAAATCTCTTCCATTTTTCTGCATTACACTTTCCTTGTACTAGGTCTTCTGGCTTCCATAATCACATTTAAAACTTGTTGAGGAAGCTGAGACCTGCTGTCTTTCAAAACAGAATATGCCAGGCTGTTAGATGCAGAGAGTGAAGCTTGACATTGAGCAGATGACCGTCCCTCTGAGACAACAGGTGTGGAATCAAGGGTAAAGGCCATGGAGGCTTCCTTACCAGACTCCTCAGTAATGGGTACCAGTGCTGCCGAGGCCAATCTGGAGCTATTAAAATCATCCTTGGCTTGTCTTGTCTGACCTTTAGAAGCACCTTTGGAAGAAGAGGCAGAGGTGGAAAGGCATACACATGAAGATTTTTCCAACTGAAAGAAAGAGCATCCACTTTCCAAGCTGTGTGATGAAATCCCTTTGTGCAAAACTTTGGCAGCTGGTGGTTTAGTGGAGAAGCGAACAGATCTATGTCTGGAGTTCCCCATGACACTGTCAATTTTTGAAATACATGAAGATCCAGTTTCCACTCGTGGGGATCCATGATTTGTCTGCTTAATACATCTGCTAAGGAGTTCTGTGCTCCCGGCAGAAACCTTGCCTGAGGAGTTAGTTGCAGACTGAGCGCAGTCTCCCATAAAATCATTGCTTGTCTGCACAATGGGTACGAATGTGTTCCCCCTTGTTTGTTGATGTACCACATGACAGTTGTGTTGTCTGTTAGAATCAACACCTGCCCTGGAAGAAGTAACTCCTTGAAAGCAATTAATGCAAACTGAACTGCTAACATCTCTTTCATGTTGATATGCAGATGCTGTAGTCTGACAGGCCACTTGTCTTGTATCCACTTTCCATTTAGATGAGCTCCCCAAGCAATATCTGAGGCATCTTTCGTTAGAATCTGACTTGCCTCTGGCCGGGTCACAGAGAGTCCCTTGTTTAGGTGACATTCCTGAGCCCACCACAAAAATTCCTTTTGAATGCAAGGTATTATTTGAATGACAGTGTCCAAATCCTGGCAGTGCTGTGTCCACAGATTTTTGAGATACCATTGTAGCTTCCTCATATGCAGTTTGGCATTGGGAAGCACCAGAATACAAGATGCCATGAACCCTAAGGCTTGAAGGACTGTCCTTGCAGTCAGCCCGGACTGAAGAGATAGATGATGGAAGTAACTGGAAAGATTCTTTTGTTTGTCCGGGGTAAAAAGGCCATCTGGGCTGCTGTATTCAGTCTCACACCCAGAAAGCACATGTCTTGAGAGGGTACTAGACTGGACTTTATTTCGTTCACAGAATACCCTAGGCATCTTAGCACTGCTATGACATATTCCAGATGCTGTAGAAGATCTTCTTTTCTTGAGCCAGAATCAGGCAGTCGTCCAAGTAAGGATAGATTTGGATTCCTTTTAGCCTGAAGTAAGCTATCACTGGAGCCAGAACCTTTGTGAATACTCTGGGCAGTAGATAAGCCAAAGGGCAATGCAGAGAACTGATAATGAGAATTTCCAGCTCGAAACGCAGATACTTCCTGCAACTTAGTCTGATTGGCACATGAAGGTAAGCTTCCTTGAGATCTAAAGTTACCATCCAGTGATCTTTGCCCAGCAGAGGTAAAAGCTGTTGTAACGTCAACATTTTGAACTTGGGAATGTCCAGATAAGTGTTGAGTATAGATAAATCCAGAATTGGTCTCCACGTGTTCCCCTTCTTTGGTACCAGGAACAGGCGAGAATAAAATCCTAGGCCCCTTTCCGGCACAGGAACTGACTGAATGGCCCCTATTTGGAGCAACAGAGAAATTTGCTTGTGAGCCTCTGTCCTTTGAAGAGGAGGAATGTCCGCATGCCTTTGAAAGGAGGCAAGGTATGGAAATAAAACCTGTAACCGTGGTGAATAATATCCAGAACCCATCTGTCTTGGGTAATTAAATCCCAATTTTCTTTGAAGAGACAGCCTTCCTCCCAAAGGTGCTGCCAGGCGAGAATGTACTGGCAGCTGAAAAGGTAGGTCATTGGGTCTGCTTACGAAAGGACTGACCCCTGCCCTCACCAGAAGTCTGAGCAGGGGAACTCCCTGTCCTAGGCCTAAAAACAACCCTGAGCTCTGCCCCTACCACGTCTAGACCTACCCCTAGACTGGGAATCATAAGCAGGATAAGTCCATCCCTTAGTAGGCCAATTTCTACTAAACTTTGGAGGCTGCACCTGCAAAAATCTTTAACAGTTTGTATAGACTTAGCCTTGTCCTCCATTTTCTTCAAAACTGCTTCCACAGGCGAACCAAACAACACATCAGACTGTAAAGGAGCATCCAAAATCCTTGTCTTAACATGCTCAGCTAAATTCTGATCTCTTAGCCAGGCGTGCCTACGAAGAACAGAACCAGTGGCAGCCACCCTGGAGGAGGCCTGCACAGCATCAAAACCACACTGCAAGGAATGTTTACCCACCTGTTCAGACACATGAACTAGATCCTGCAACTCTTTACACTCAATACCTTCAGCCAGAGCATCCACCTTAGATTTCAACTGTGAAAGAAGATAATTCTGATATTTTAACATGTGAAACTGACAATTCAACGCCCTCATGGCTAAAGTGGAAGAAGTATACACTTTCTTTCCCCATCTATCCAAAGCCCTTGCCTCTTTATCAGGAGGGACAGGATTTTTAACAACTGAGGCCTTTACACCTTTAGGCCCCTGAGAGACAGTTTCTGGGTCTGCCCTAGGACTCTTAAAAGATACTTATGAGCTTCAGGCACCCTATAATACCTATCCGGTTTAACTGGGGCAGGAGGCAAAGAATCAGGATTCAGGGAAGCCTCTGCAAACACATCTTCCACCACATTCAAAACAGGAGGTATAGCTAAAGGCCTATGCTGGGGTAAAAACAAGAATTCCCTAAGCCTTTTCCTGGAATCAGAGAAATCTTGACCTTCCCATTTAAAATGCTCCCTCATGGAATGCAGAGTCTCTGAAAAAGAAAAATCCTCAGGAGGAGAAGCAGAAGGAGTAGAATCATCCACATCAGAATCAGAATAAGGAGGGTACTCCTGCAAGTCTTCAGCCGAAGACTCCGAAGCCTCCGAGCATTGCTCAAAACTCTCAAACTCAGGTTCCACCCTAGGCCTCTTATCAGGAGGGGGCATAGAACCCCTAATCATAGTAATCAAATCCTCTGCCATTTTAAGCATATGTTTCTTAGGCAAAGATCCTGAAGTACTAGGAGAAGCCCCCACAGAAGCTAAACTTGGCCTGCCCCTCAAAGAAGCCTTGGAAACTGAAGGGGAGGCTCTAACCACCTTAGGAAGAGAGGGAAGAACAGCCACCTGAGAAGCCCCCTCAGCCTGGCCTACTTCCTGAGAGGATACATCCTGTAACAGTAAAGTCTCTCCCTGAGACTCCAAAGAGACACCTGGCAAAACCTCCGGCTCCACTGAGCCTTCCAAAGAACCGACGTCTGGGACTGTCGGTTCCTCAACCCTGGGCTTTGCTGCTTTATCTTTGCGTTTTTTAGCCGAAGCCGGCCGGAGCATCCGACGGCATTTTATAATTACAACGCTTCCCAAACACTAACCTGGCACAGTCTAACCTTCTCTTAATAGTGCGTTTGTTAAACCTAGCACAAGAGCGGCATCCAACAACGTCGTGCTCAGGCCCTAAACAAGGTATACACAAAGTATGGTAATCCCTATGAGGTATCTGTTTCCCACAAGAAATACAGTTATTCACTTTTTCTGACATCCGGTTAAATACTGAGGCAAGAAAAACCAAAATATTCCCAACGGGGTACTTAGCCAACTTTGATTCGGTCTGAAACTCTGACTTCAGAAACTTTCAGAACGCCAACCTGCACTCGCAAAATTGCTTCTGCATCGGACCATGCGGCAAAAAAGACTGAGGATATGACGTCGGTCATGCGCATTAGTACCCTGACGTACTGACGTCAGTCTAATGCGCCCTGACCGACGTCAGCCATATACTTTGGTATTCGGGCCGACTGGACAGCGGACTACCCAATAGTAAGGACTGCAGCAATGTGGAATGAAGAACATCACTGCTTCCATGGGACCAGATGGCGTCCCAGGTTGCATCCTACATGAACTCCAAGAGGAACTAATCCCTCAAATAAAACAGCTATACAATCTCAGCCTCACTACAGGATATGTGCCCACAGAATGGCGTACAGCAACAGTGGTCCCACTTCACAAAGGTGGAGCCTCTACGGACCCTGGAAACTATCGCCCCATAAGCCTAACTAGCTTAGTCTGCAAGGCTATGGAGAGGATCATCATGGAGCTCATAAACAAAGATCCTACCCAGTTTGGCTTTGTCAAGGGCAGATCCTGCCTTTTGAACCTGGTTGAATTCTTCGAAACAGTCACCAAAGCCATAGATGAAGGGAAGGTAGTCCACACAGCCTATCTGGACCTTGCAAAGGCATTTGACACAATACCCCACTCGGGCATCATAGATAAGCTATCCAGCTTAAATATAAACCCCTATGTCACAAGATGGGTCGCAAACTGGCTCAAAGACAGAACCCACAGAGTGAGAGTTGCTGGAGCCATGTCCGACTCGAAACTGGTCACAAGTAGCATCCCACAGGGTTCTGTCCTGGGACCACTCTTTTTCGGTATATACTTTTCCGAGGTACAGGCAAACGTGGGAGGACTATGGCTCTCCAAGTTCGCAGACGACTGCAAACTGGGCGCCATAATCAACTCTCCAGCTGACACAAACATCCTTCAAAAAGGTCTCACAGAGACAGATAACTGGTGCCAGCGCCATGGTTTAAAGCTAAATGCCAAAAAATGTATAGTCATACCCTTTGGCAAAAACAATGTGCCCACAAATTACCACATAGCCGGAAACCCATTAAGTACAGAGAAAGTTATTAGAGACCTGGCGACCCAAGTTGATAGCAATCTCTCCTTTGAAAAGCACATTGCCAAAGTGGTTAGAAAGACCTTCTACATAGCCCAGCTCATCACGAAGGGTTTCACATCTAGATCAAGAGAGGTAATCGTGCCCTTAATTCATCCCTCATCAGGCCCATCATAGAATACAATGCCCCTTTTGGGATGTACCTTACCCGACACCTGCAGTAATTAGAAAGACCCCAAAAGTATCTCACCAAGAGGATCAAGGGTCTCAAACAGATGCCATATGCTGCTCAGTTAAAAAAACTCCAGCTCTACTCAGTTGCATACCGCCTACTTCGTGGCGATCTATGCCTGACGTACAAAGCTATGTCAAATCCAGAATTAATGGACATGCTCCACCTCAGTAAATCTAAATCCCTTAGAGCCACACGCTCGAGGGACTTGAACCTCAGCACAGAATAAATAAAACTTGCTGGAGGGACAGGTTCATAACCCAGAGGCTCCCTTCGCTCTGGAATAGAATTCCAGTTCATGTGAGGCAGAGCACCTCACTGATTCTCTTCAAGAAGAATCTCGATAGGTGGATGGGGGATTGTAGGTTTGTCCCAGGGATTACTCCCGTGTCACTATTGGACAGAGGCACAGTAAACTAAACCTTAAAAAGGGCACAGTATACTCAAATCAAGGGGTGGCGTAAGCCATACAGAATCGGGCTAGGCTTATAATTGCCCCTGGGCAGATAGCCTAGTATGAACCTATGAACCTAATCTTGTTTTGATGAACCTTTTACACATCCACAAAACAAACAGCATCAGAATGACTAGAACAAAAAAAAAAAAACCTACATTTTACTTGTGACAAAAATAGTATATGTTGGAGAGACAGGTATATTTCTCAGAGAATTCCCATTCTCAGGAATGGGCTCCCCATCCATGTGAAGTAGAGCTCCTCTCTAACCCTACTTAAGCGCAACTTGGACCAATGGATGGGTAATCAGAAATTCACCCTGATCTGGCACTTATGTCTCTGAAAGACTGAGGCAGTGAGTAAATCAGCGCAAATATAAATCAAATTTGTGGGTCAAATTTGGGTTAGACAGATAGGCATAAAAGATCTCCAGTTGTCGTTAGCTGAATACACACCTATGAACTGTGTAAATGGACAATGAGGAATACATGAAATAAGGAGTAAATGCATACAAAATGATAAATGGCACGAAAAAATATATGATTTGACAAGACACACAGTTCTGGGTTGTCAAGAATGTGTTACAGGGACAGGGAATCAAAGTTGGAAAGTAGGGGCCCAGTTCCAGGAGAATACTGAGACACATGCAGAAGTCAAAAGGCAAACATCCACAGACCAGGGAGGGGGGACTAATAATAGGCTAATGCAAAATAACTTGGGGCTCGGTTCAGGCAGTGGACATGTCTATTAAAAGCAGATTTGCTACACTGCCATTTGGTCATTTATTTTTATTGTTTCAGTGCAGGTATTGGAGCTTGCTGTGTATTCCTTCTCAGTACTACTTTGGGATTTACGTTACTGACAGTAATTTATTTGGGTCTATATTATTACAGTGACGATTGCAATATGTGAATACCATTTGGGCAACACCAAATGTTCGAATATTGCAAACATCGCAAGTGCAAACGGAGATCGCCATAGGCAATTCTTCCCTTTACTTCAAAGTAGTGCGATCTTGGAGTTGGTATATTTAAGTAGCAGGGGTGTGGGGGGTGCAGGGGGCCTTGCCCCCGTGCATAAAACACTTAATGACAATTTTCCTGTTTTTTTTTTTTTTATGATTCGAAATTTTCAAACTTTGAACATATGTTGTCGACCATATGGTATTCCGTGTTTGAAACTTTCGATCCGATAATATAGACCCGATTTATTTTATAGGCTTTATCAGTGCATTCATTTGTTCTCTGCTGAAATTGTGGTTTTATTTGCTGCTGGTGTAGTTCATTGAATTATGATGGAACTTCAGATTGACAGTAACATAATTCAAGAGTTTTCCTTTTTGCTTCCAGTTGTGCAACCCTGGAGTTACTTAATTTAAATTCCAGGAGAGCAGCCATGTAAAAGTTTTTTTGTACTTTTGGTAATTGCAAATGTAACCTACTAATTTACAGGGTCTGTATCAGTTCGTCGCAATGGAATTGCAGTGAAAACCAGATCGACCCTCATTCAGCGAAAATCGTTTCAGCGACTCACTGAATTTACCGAGGGCAAGTAAATGTTTGAGCTACAGCACAACTTTGCCCTTTTCTCCACTGTAGTATGATCTTGGAGTTGGTATATATAGTTGGGGGCGTGTGGGGGTGAAGCCCCCCACTTGGGTGGGTTCGATATGCGTAGCTATCAGTCCATTGTGCTGTAGGGCATGTATACACTTGCCCTTGGTAAATTCAGCGAATCGTTGAATGAGGGTCGACGAACTACTATAGACCCAGTTTACTTTTGCAATTAATTTTTTCAGTGATTTTGGTGGGAATTAATATTAAATCACCAATAAGCTTGTTCAATGTTTTGTGTTTTGAACAAACTGACTGGTGAATATTCATTACACATACACATTTACATATATATGTATGTGTGTTGTGTATATATGTGTGTGTGTGTGTGTGTATGTATATATATATATATATATATATATATCTATAACACACGGATAAACAAATAAACTGAGTCCAAGTACTTAGCAAACAACCAGTTTTGAAAAAGGAAGAAACTTTTCTTCATGTTTCTCTTTATATTATTGATCTAAATTTTAAAATACAAAACATAGGACTGCAAAGTTGTTCCACAAAAATATAACTCTCTTGTTTTTAGTATCTTTAGAATCTCACTGCAGATATTCACATGTGCAAATATATAAAGTAATTTGGTTGAAATCAAACTGCATTGTGTGCAAGTAGAAATATTTTAATAATTTAAAACTGCAACATGCATTATATACATATTAGTTACTACTTTATGTAAGAGGAATGTTTCTATAAAGTTTCTTATATTCCCAATGATGCTGAAATAATAATAAAACCAATGTTTAGCTTATTGATTGTCCTATAAACAATAAACACGTTAGTACTTTCCTGACACATTCATTTTAGACTAAAATGGCACAATATGAATTTTACTATTTACTTAAGTACTTAATTCTATACGTGTCAGACTGGCATAATTAAGCTTAATCATTTTCGTGGGCATTATCACAAACAAGTAAAATACTTTGCATTCTTTAGTGCTTTGGTAATATAACAGTTTGTCTTGCTTCTTTAAATTTCAACTTTAGCCATAAATATCAAGAATATCAGCTTCCTTTTAAACACATATCCTAAGGGGGTAAAAAAAAAAAGTATTAATCTGGTGAACGTACTCCTAGTTACAACAGGGCTTAAAACTGCACTTGAAAATTTCCCTTCCCAGAGCCAAGGCATCCAGTTTAACCATCTTGTCTATCACTATATTCCCAGAATGTACTTCTATAGTCAGTGCCAATATCTAGGATTGAAAATAGCTTACTAACGCACACAAATCTTATCTCAGAAGGTTTCCACTGCACAGTAGCTATAGAAGAACTATACATGAAGATGCATGATAGTTGGGCAAGAAGACGAGAGAGGCTGGGGATCTGTAGGAAGATGGCCTAAAATAAGTCTAGATACCCAGGCAAGGAAGGTCTGTACATTAGGTATAAATGAGCCTGAAAATAATTGTGAATAGCTTAATTGTTTATGTTCTGATATTTAAGTGGACAGATAGATACACACAAACATTTGCCTCTTAACAACATACCTTATTAAAGGGGTGTGATAAATATGGAAGATTGGGGGGTGTTATGCAATAAATGAAAAAACTTGTACTCTAGGTGTAATAAATAAGTTTCCTAAAAATGATCAACCAAATTCTCCAATTCTACAGTGCAGTATACATCATTCATTACACAAGCTAGACTACACACATATACCTTTTATCTGTTTTTTTTTTTTTCATTTTTTATGTTTTAATTACTATTTTTCACCAATTGCAATGTGCTAAAGTCAATGGAGATTTCCACAGCTGCTTATGAATGAAGTGTTTCAAAAGACATTTTCTACTCTAGTTCTAAACTCTTTTCAATTGCTTTTTTAAGCAGTGCCAGCTATTTTTGTAGTTGTTTTAATACTGTGGTGAGAACAGTATGGTTTTGTTAGTTTTATAGTTCAGTGTTAATTAGTTTAACCTTAGTTTGGATAAAATAATGTTAATTGCTGGTAATGATGCTGTATTCTATTATTTTTTTTTATTATTCATCAATTTTGATTTTTTTTTTCAATTTAATTTTAACAAACTTTACTGTAGGCATTTAATTGTGATAGGAGTGTTGACTGGGGGATTATTTTTTTGCATGCAGTGTGCAAAGTTAGTTTTGTCAGAGTTTCTAATACTGATGTCATAGACAGTGTAGTGATAAACTCTTGATAAGACAAATACAGTAGTAATATATAGTGATATGAGCAGGATGGTGATAAAATATCTATCCTGTGTACCAGATCAGTGTTTCTATCACACTCTATCAGCATCCATTGCTAGAATAATTATGTTACTATGTTTCAGGGTGTAGACATTTGTTATTTATCTATAGCTTATGTGGCTCCAAACCATTTATTACCATCCCATATACCTTACCAAATTTTCTACTCTAGTACAGCACTTCAACCACAAATAAGAAAAAGGATAAAAGGAAATTAAATACTGAATACAGTAAAAATAAATACTAAAACCATCCTGAAAACGTTCCTATCTAAATCAAGCCCCCAGTATCAAAATCCGACATTATTAAAAAAATTGAACCGTAACCTAGTTGTAAAAAGCAGTTGTGTGAAAATGGGCATGATTTTAAATGGTTAAAGAAGATAAAACTAGTTAACAGCATAACTTAACAATAAAAACAGATTCTAATACAAATCTCTCTAAACTACTATACTCTTGCAAAAGTTACAAATCACATCATAGTAGACAATGATCCATGTAACAGCTTATTCATAAAAAACACTAGAAACTATATAAACCACATTCAATACCCTATTCACACAAACAGCATAACTTCCAAATCCAACTGAAATGAACAGGAAACAATAACTGGAAAAAAGGAAAATAACTAAATGGAACACGTGTACGTGACTCTTGTTTGTATGACACATGAAGATGAGGAACCTAACATTATAATACTCTTTAGTATTGTTCCCTAATATTATACCAGATATTTTTATACATATGCACCCCTTCAAACCTAGAAAGTAAGCAGCAATGAAAATACCTCTCAGCTAGACCCATGTTATTGCTTGTTTTGTAGGACTGTGATCATTGGAGGGAGCAGGGAAGTACTGTCTATCAGCAGTAACCATATCAGTGCTCACTTCCTGGGTTTGCTGCTATGGGCATCAGTGTTTTCAGCTGTCGACTTGCAGCTTCAAGAGAATATGACAGTGTCTGTTTATTTTATAGTTGTGATGTTTTGTCTGAATCAAGATGAAAAAATTAACATATGTCAGTATTGTCACTAGTCACTCACTCACCTCCTTCATGGCTTTCTTAATGGGTTCTGAGCATGAATGGCTTATTTATTAAGTAAACAGTAGGGAGGTATAAATATGAATGAATGTTCGTGGCATCACCAACTTATAGTCAAATTAAAAGTTTAAGACTTAAGAGGAAAATGGTGCTTACTTTGAAAGTGCAATACTTACGTTCCTAATTTTTCTTCAATGTCATAGAAGTCTGACACTTTCTGACTGGTATTGACAGTTACAACCCGGTACTCTGGCTCGCCATCTTCTGTAAATGGGCGAAGGATTTAAATTTGAATAGAGCAACATTTTTAACTGAATGCTTTTGGTTAATGATTTCAAGTAGTAGAAAAACAATTAATGCCTTACCTTCATCAGAAAGCTCTGCTTCATCTTTTGTTTCTGAAATAAAACAACATTTAAAGAAATCAGCTACGAAAGTAAAATACATTTTAGTTTGTATGTTTTAGATATGATAATCTAAGTTTACTTACTACTTATTAAGCACCCAAATTTCACTGCCAGCATACATGATGACCATTGTTAATATCATATTAAATTGATTTCATTTGTAACTGGTTAGAGACCACTGAAATGATGGCACTTACAAACAGGAGACCTAATATGGTATTATCAGCCTAAAAATAGAAAACTGGTTCCTAATGTTTCCTAAAGGGGACAAAGACAGAGTATTCCTCCTGTTTAAACTATAGTGGCTAAAGCAGATTTATTGGAGTTTGGGGGTGATTAAAGGAATGACAGTTACCCTTATAAAAGTACTATAAAATATAAAGCTTATAAAAGTACTACAACATATAAAGCAGTATAAACCTATTACGCTACTACCAGTAAATGTATGAGGTACCTATAATACCAAAAGCAGAGCTGCATTTTTGGCATACTGCAAGAGTCAGTTATAATACACTATAAATGCTAAAGGATTTTCAAGATCCACAGCCAATATCCATCAGATTAAGCACATGGGATATCACATTTCATCCAAAGGATGTCAGCTTAGGACTGTAGTACTATACATTATGCGAGCACCAGAACATGAATCTAAGTGTCTATTGTTGGGTAACAGCCACTGCTCTCTGGATTTCAGTATCAAAGGTGAAGATGCAATGTATTAACATACACATAATAACTCTGAACAGATAAAAATCATGCATACCAAAAGGCAGGCACTATGGCTATTAAAAAAAAGTTGTGCTTATCATTTTTACTTACATTTTTGAGAGATACTTTATGAAGTTGAGAAACTTAGAATATGATAACATTTTTGTCAGAGCAATTTTTTTCATTAAACATTTTGTTGGCATACACAACATAAAATTTTAACATACTGTACAGTACTCAATCCCCCAAGAGTTGACCATTCTATAAAAGATGGACATTGATTTAAATATACTAACACCACAACTTATCTAGTTCCTTCTTGGGGTGGTTCAAAATAACAAAATTCATGATATACTATTTAAAGTAATACTAAATACTACATTTCCAATCAATCATCACAACTATAGAAATGAGAATCACAAGTAATGCATGTTCTAATGTACTGCCAAGTGCAGTGGAAATAATGTTCCTAAATAAACAACTTCACTCACTGTTGTGTAGAGATTACAGGTACTGATCCCATGCAGCCCATTTACTCTCACTGTTTTTCCTGTTCTCTGCTATATTAGATTAATTTATTTTGCCTTGAGTTCCTCAAGGGTCCCATTTTAGTTATTTTGTTTAAATGCAAACTAAAAAAGTTGTAATGGTCCTATTTTATACAGAAAACGCCAAGTTAGATTAGCGCTTCTGTTATCTAGACTGCATACAAGTGGAATTTGTTTACCTGGATTGCACACATGTGGACTTTGTTAAAATTCAAACTAAAACAGCTGCTATACATACCATGTTTAATGCTGTGTGGCTATACACGGAATTAGATTGCTTTAGTGTATTACTGAATCTAGACTGCAAATACGTGGCACTAGTTACATTTTTACCAAAAAAAACTGCTTTACAGAGCGTGTTTAATTCTGTGTGGCTGTACGCTGAACTAGTTAGACTGCTTTAGTGTCTTAAAACTGTAGCAGCGTCATACATACATAGTACTATCTCCTAGTCTATTTAGGGCAACTATAATCAGCACCTGAAAAGCAAATGGCTGTTTAGTGTTTCTCTACTGCTGTGTTTTTAGAACTGTATAGCTGTGGATATACGGAATTGTTCAGAAACCACTGAGTATTTTTAAACTATATAACTGAATCTACCTGGCATTTTTACTTAATTAGCTAATATGTATATTCAGAAAAGTAACTAATTTTACCTGGCTAATGTGTTTATATGTTCATTATCTTTAACTGTTATTTACTTAGTAAGTGCGTCCAACATACTGTTTACTATACCGCTTTGTTTTCTCTCTCCCTTTATGTACCCAGCTCTCCAACCTGCCTGTCCTGTCCTAGCGTTTGAGAAATTTAAGACCAAGAACCTTATATTAACATAAAAACTGCTGTCTCTTCCCTAAGCTAAGGAATAGAGCCAAACCTCTACAAGAAAGTATATGTTCTAATAATATTGTCTATAAAAGATAAAATTGTTTAAAATACTCCAGGTTTTTAATGTACACTTCCTAGCCAGGACAGCTATCAGCCAAAACCTTCTTTTCTCCCTACTTCCATACCTTCTCCTCTTGTAGCCTCTTTATATAACTCCAGTTTTCCTTCCTCTTATTCCTAGACCTGCTAGCTCCCAAGAGAGGCTACTGTTGCAATATACCCTTTGCCCACTAGATGGCACCCTTTTCCTAGGATTAATCTTGAATATCTACCTTACAGTCTTGAAATATAACTCTCATGCATCCATAGGTTCATAGGTTCATACTAGGCTATCTGCCCGAGGGCATCTATAAGCCTAGCCCATAGTTTTGTGGCTTACGCCACCCCTTTAGTTTGGAGAAACTATGCCCATTATTTTGCTGTGCCTCTGTCGAGCAGTGACACTGAGGTAACCCCTGGGGTGTATCTGCGATCTCCCATCCATTGGTCAAGATTCCTCTTGAACAAGGCCAGCGAGGTGCTCTGCCTCACATAAACCGGGATTTTGTTCCACAGCATAGGGAGTCTTTGGGTGATGAATCTATCCCTCCAGCACGTCCTATTAATAACCGTGTCGAGGTTTAAGTCTCCCGCCCTTGTGGCTCTGAGGGATCTAGATTTTTTGAGATGAAGCATGTTCATCAAATCTGGGTTTGACATGGCCTTGTATGTCAGGCATAGGTCACCTCTGAGCAAGCGGTAGGCAACTGAATATAACTGGAGTTCTTTCAGTCGAGCAGCATAAGACAGATTTTTGAGACCCTTTATCCTTTTGGTGAGGAACTTTTGTGGCCTCTCCAGCTGCTGCAAGTGTCGGGTCAGATACATTCCGAATGGGGCATTGTACTCGATCATTGGTCTGATGAGTGATGAGTATAGGGAGACTATGACTTCCCTTGATCTAGATGTGAATCCCTTCATGATAAGGTGGGCAATGTAGAAGGTCTTCCTAACTACTTTAGCAATATGAGTGTCGAATGAAAGGCTACTGTCAACCTGGGTTCCCAGGTCCCTAATAACTTCTTCTGTGTTCAGGGATTGCCACCTATATGGTAGCTAGGGGTAACCTTATTTTTCCCGAAGGGTATGACTATGCATTTCTTGGCATTTAACTTAAGGCCATGGCTCTGGCACCAGTTATCCATTTCTGTGAGACCCTTCTGAAGGATATCTGTGTCGGATGTGTTTTCAACTACGGCCCAGTTTGCAGTCATCTGCAAACTTTGTCAGCCATAACCCTCCTGTGTTTGCTTGTACTTCAGAAAAGTAGATGCCAAACAAGAGTGGGCCCAGGACTGAGCCCTGTGGGACACCACTTGTGACAGGCTTTGAGTCTGACATGGCGCCAGCAACTCTGACCCTGTGGGTTCTGTCACTCAGCCAGTTTGCAACCCATCTTGTAATGTATGGGTTTACATTTAAGTTGATGAGTTTTTCAATGATACCCGAGTGAGGTATTGTATCGAAAGCCTTCGCCAGGTCTAGGTAGGCTGTATGGACTGCCTTTCCTCGCCAATGGCCTTGGTGACTGTTTCGAAAGTCAACCAAGTTTAAAAGGCATGATCTGCCTTTGACAAAGCCAAACTGGGTTGGATCCAAAGTCTGCAAATTCCCTATGTCTTTATTTATGAGATCCATTATGATCCTCTCCATGGCTTTGCAGATAAGGCTTGTCAAGCTAATGGGACAGTAATTTCCAGGGTCGGTGGAGGCACCGCCTTTGTGGAGTGGGACCACAGTCGCTGTGCGCCACTCCCTGGGTACATATCCAGAGGTGAGACTAAGATTAAACAGCTGTCCTAACTGTGGGTTTAATTCCTCGTTGAGTTCATGGAGCACACAGCCGGGGACACCATCAGGTCCCATGGATGCTGTGTTCTTTGCCTTGGAGAGAGCAGTTCTCACCTGGGCGTTAGAGATGTTTGGGGGCTACAATCATTTGGTATAGATATCTCTCCTTTAGGGGAGAAGTTTGCACTGAACCTGTCAGCCAGTATGTTGGCAATGTCTGTAGGATCAGTAATCTTCACATCATTTTGAACTAATTCTGAGCATATCTGGGAGTTTCCTCCTAGGTTTCTGACATAGCTAAAGAATGCCTTATGGTTGTCTTTAGAGTCCTTAGCTATTTTTTTCTCAAAATTAGCTTTGGATGATTTTATGAGAGCTCTTAGCTTTTTACTTATAGTGATCAGCGGTGTCTTACCTTTTAAGGATTTTGCTCTATCTTGTAGTAGCTTTCTCCTTTTGTTGTAGAGTTTGTTTATGGCTGGGGTCCACCATTCTGGACGCTTGCCTTTGGTACAAAGAGTCTTTGTTTTGCTTAGGATTGCCTGATCCATGCAGCCCTGCAGGTGCTGGTAGAAGGCATTTGTAAGTGATTCAGCGGTTTGAGTAATGTTAACCGCCGGCTCAGGGGCCTTAAAGGAGACCACACTAGTCTTTAGAAGTGTGAAGTCGGCTTTCCAGAAGTTCTTTACTGTGGTCTTTTTCATTTCAGGTGGGGGCGGGATGAGGACCTCCAGCGAGATTAGTTTGTGATCAGATCTCACCAGTGAGGGGTATACTTCTGGCGTTGAACATTGTGCTCCCATGTTCGTGATGATGAGATCAAGTATGTTCTCTCCTCTTGGGGGATGGTGACTAGTTGTTCCATGGCATTTGAGTTTATGAATTCCAGGAACTTTTGGGCTAGAGTGTTTGGGCTTGAGTAGTGTTCCCAGTCTATATTAGGGTAGTTGAAGTCACCTAGTATGATGGTGTTCGGAGATACATTTATCCGCTGCAGTGTTTTCAGGAAGGCCATATGAGGTTCCTGAGTTTGCGAGGATGGCCTGTAACATGCTACAAATTGCAGAGCAGTCTTGCCTATGGTTAATTGCACCTGGATGGTTTCCGATGCATCGTGCGATGCCACCAATCTTGAGGTGTGGGTGTCCTTGATGAATATGGATACCCCTCCTCCTTTCTTGGTATTGTCCGGGTTTTGGGGCGGAACGCATGATATGAGGTAAAACCTGATAGTGCTGGGGTGCTCTCAGGAGCCTTGAACCAGGTTTCTGTCACAGCACAGACATCGATGTTCTCCATACTGAGAAGGGCCTCGTGCGTGCATCTTGAGGTTGAGACTTCTGGCATTGAGCAGCATTACCCTTAGTTTTTTCTTTGTTTTGTTCTAGGGTGGTAGGTTTAGAATTTGAGCCTTGCCTAAAAAAGGCACTATGGGGGTGGCAAGAGCCTTTGCCAAAATCCGGAATCTCAGGGGTGACAAGTGCAAGCCGTCCCTTGCGAAGCAGCGTGGCTTGTCCAGCATGTCATCCCAGGCAGACAGACATTGGATCCCCTTTGAATGACACCAGCGTTTAAGCCAATTGTTAAAGCTGATCATCTTATCTCTGTATTATGGCATCATTCTTGGTGAAGGTAGGATACTGCTCAAGGTCAGGGTCATACCTGCTTGGGCTACATAATCAGAGAGCTCCTCTATGTCTCTTTTCATGTAGTCCAAGGAGGTATGTCTCAGGTCGTTAACACCAGCGTGGACAATGATTGAGTCGTACTTGTACCTGCTGTTGAGAGACCTGAGTGCATGTGTTATGTGGCGGATTCTAGCACCCGACAGGCAGCTTACTGTGACCTTCTCCTTACTCAGTCTGGTGAGTGGGACGTCAGTGTGTCTGACTATGGAGTCACCAATGGCTAGTGTGTCTGGCATTGTGTTTGGCCTTAAGGGCTGTGACTGCTTGACACTCTGACTGTGTGGTCTATGTGTTGCAGGTGTTGTGTTCTGAGGTGGTAGTTGTTTGGGTGTCTGCTTTGGTGGCCTCTGCTGTTTTGGTAGATTTTTGATCAGAGCCTCCGAGTATGTCTTTGTGTGTTTATGTGTATGATTTGAGGTTGTGATGGTATTATGTGAGACTGGGTCTATGGTGTGTGTGGTTACCTTCTCCTCCTGTCTGGTCTTGCCAGTCCTATGTTGAGAGAGCTCAGCCTCCAGCTTGGCCGTATAGTTGCATCTCTCGCATGTATTTGTGTTTTGTGGGAGGAGGAGAGGGTTGTCTGTGTACATGAGGCAATTGTAACATTGCCTCAATATTCCCAGGTTCACCAGCTGAGCAGGAGAGGACATTAGCAACTGATCCCTCGACATGCTAGAAGGAATAGACAGAAAAACTTTAAAAAAAGGTTCTGGGGATGTGGGTGACCGAGAAATGGGGTTTGCTTTTTTGGGGTACTTTCTATAACAAGAGTGCTGTATCGAGGTGATAAGTACTGTAGGAGCAAGTGCTTAGCTATATAGATAGAGAATAGTCTACTTGGGAGTCAAGTAGAGATAATTTATAGTTGTAGGATACACTAAATAGAACAGTAGTATACTTTGAGGAAGGTAGTTTTAAGGAAAAATTTGAAGAGTGGACTTTAGGTAGCCCTAATAGTTTAAATCTGCTTAACCGGTGCTGCCCTAGTGTGCAACGGTAGCATTTCTCCGCTAAATCGCTCTAAAGCGCGCTAACACGTGCTTTATAGCAGGGGGCTGGAAAAAACAGGAAATGACCCAAAATGGCCAACGAATTACCAGTTGCTGCTTCTAACCACTTCTCTGAGGACAAACAAGCAGCTCAGTACTCCCCACTCCCACTGGTGAGTAAAGAAACTACCTCTGGCCACACAAGAAAATGGAGGAACACAGAAACCAAATACAAAGCCCAGGGATCAGCAAAATCTGATCACTGGAACAACTAGCTAGGAAAGTTTAGGAAAGGAGAAATATTTTTTTGTTTTTTTTGCAAACAGACAGGAAAAAATGCAGTAAATGCTTTGTTTTCGACTAAATTGCTATCAAAGGCTGGTACACTTGAGTGTATTAGCCTGTTTGTTACTTTTAAGCAATACTTTAGCCCACAAGTGCAATCATCAATATAAGCTCACAAAAACAGGAAAATAAGGTAATAAAACAGTAATATAGGCACAAACAGTAGTCGAAAAGCTCAAAAGATCGAAAAATGCAAACTAAAAAGTTTAAAAAATACTTATGATCAAGAAAGTTGCTTTTTCTGCTCTCTGCTGGCTTAGGAACTCTGCAGGGGACCACGAGGAGCTATGTCAAGTTCTCTAATGCCAGAAAAGCCCGCCAAAGCGTGCTTTATAGCAGGGGGCTGGAAAAAAACAGGAAATGACCCAAAATGGCCAACAAATTACCAGTTGCTGCTTCTAACCACTCCTCTGAGGACAAACAAGCAGCTCAGTACTCCCCACTCCCACTGGTGAGTAAAGAAACTACCTCTGGCCACACAAGAAAATGGAGGAACACAGAAACCACATACAAAGCCCAGGGATCAGCAAAATCTGATCACTGGAACAACTAGCTAGGAAAGTTTAGGAAAGGAGAAATATTTTTTCATTACTTGTTTTTATTGCAGTCCCACTCTATCCTTCTATTTCTCACTGTACATCACTCATCTACCCTGCCTACTATCCCTATTATCAAGGTCCTTACCTTCTTACCTATCTCCACCTAAACTTACCTTAGCAGTCAGCACTCCACTAATTGTTCTCATAGGGTTTACTCCTTCACTGGCTCTACCCACTCCGTTCGCCCTGCGGGCTCACTCTGCTCCCCTACCCTGCCCCCAATTTCCACCCGCCGCCAGTGCTTCTACATTTATACACCCTAACAACACCCGCCACCCATACAACCAGTCACACATTCTAATTCCTTAAAGTGCTATAACCTACTTCCCACAAGTCTTTAACTTAGTAAACTATCAGTACTTATCCCTATATATTAACCTATATATAATACTTCCATAATGCCACCTACATCTACCTCATCATACCTGATGTTCCTACTCTTATTTTCACTCCTACCTATTTTATCTATACCTTACCTACTTACGTTCTATGAACACCTTAACTGCCTAGGATTTCATTTCCCCATAAAGCAAACCACCACACCAACACTTGCAGTCTCTCATAGCCGTACAAACATACCCTGCACAGCAAACTACCTACCAGCAAAATATCACAGATTGATAATCATCAGATATTATAGCCCAAGAGCTAGGAAATTCCAGAACCTAATATGTAAACTTCTAAAACTTACACTGAGAATACAAGACCACTCCTTAATAGATGGGTGATATACATCCAAATCCCGGCCCAAATTCTACCACAACCACAGAGCCCCACACCCCAACGCCTGCTAACACACAATTGCTCACCAGACCCCCTAACTCACTCCTGATAGCCCATCTCAATATTTGGAGCATAAATAATAAAGTTGCCCACCTACATGCTCTCATGGATGTACAATCATTTGATATCCTATGTCTCACTGAAACATGGCTCAAGCCAGCAACACAAGACAATGAGGTTATTACACCTAGATACAATATCTTGAGACTAGACCATAAAGCTAAGAAGGGTGGGGGAGTAGCTATTCTATATAAATCTGGATTACAGGTGACCTCTGTAGACTCTAAACCACCCCTAGCTAGTAATGCTGAAATCCTTATTTCCAAGATTCAGCTTAATAAATGTAAATCCATCTATATCATCTGTGTTCATCTTCCCCCAGGCAATAACTCTAATACCCTAGAGGATATCCTTATGGCTGGCTTTCCACTAACTATCCCCAAGAAACCATAGTACTCGGTGACTTTAATATCAACTGGAGGAGCTGTACCTCTGAACAGCCTACTACTCATATTAACCTATATGGTTTTACTCAAACCATTACCTCCCCCACAAGGACTAACAAACTCAATAACAAGGACAGCACCTTAAACTGGGTTCTCATAAATAGTCATCACCAAACGTACAAGGTAGGGACCCTCCCTGAAGATATAAGTGACCATTCACTCACCTTCATAATCAGATATAAGAGTGACATTCCAAGCCCAACCACCTACAGGGCAGTAAGGACCAACAAACATTTTAACCCTGACATCTTTCAAAATGAACTTAAGGCATGCGATTGGTAACCCCTGAAACACCTACCTGTAGAGGAAGCAGTAAAATGCTTTAATACTAAATTCTTAGCCATTTTAGACTACCATGGGCCAACACTTACAATTAGAACTAGGATTAAACCTGCCCCATGGCTCTCAAAAGCAACCAAACAAAAAATCCTCCTTAGAAATAAAGTCTGGGCCAAGTGGCATACTACTAAAAGCCCTGCAGATAAATTAAAGTTTAGACAGCTAAGAAATGATACAAAAAAAGCCATACTGTTGGATAAAAGAAACTTTTATGTTGAACTCTAACAAACCCACCAAAACAAACCACAAAAGTTCTGGACAGGCATTAATAAACTCTTACACCTAGGTCGTTCCGTCACACCCACCCCATTAGGCTCTGATAACAATAGCCCCAGGCAAATAGCCAATACCTTTAAGACTTTCTTCACAGAGACCATTCAATCTCTTGCCACTCAACTATCCCCTGACACCTCATCTCTGACTACCTCTATCTATAACTCACCCCCATCCTTTCCCTTTCACCCTGTTCCTGCATCCCTTGTCTGCACCCTTATTCAAAAGCTTAAACCAACCACCCTCTCTGCCGATCTACTACCTGCAGAATACCTGCAAAAGCCACAGCCTACCCCATTTCCATCCTGATTAATAGAACTATTACTGAAGGAACTATCCCATCAATCTGGAAAATTTCACATATTATCCCCCTGCACAAAGGTGGTAACTCCAATGAATTATCAAACTATAGACCTATTGCTATATTATCTCCACTGGCAAAAATCATGGAGAAATGCATTCATAGACAACTGTTAAACTACCTAATCAAAAACAACTTACTAGCTAACTGCCAACATGGTTTTAAGGCCACTTCACAGCACCACCTCTGCCCTCTTATCCTTCTCTGACTGTATTAACAAAAATCACAATAATGACACTCTATCCTCAGCCCTCTTTATTGATCTCTCGAAAGCCTTTGATATGGTTAACCACCAGTTACTCATAAACATACTCAAAAACCTGTCACTAGATGCACTGGCTATATAATGGTTCCAATCCTACTTAAACAATAGACATCAGGCTGTACTATGGGAGAACAACTTATCTACCCACCTCCCCATTGCCCTTGGTGTCCCCCAAGGCTCTATATTAGGACCTCTCCTATTTTCTATTTTTATAAATGACCTACATTATGTAATACCTCAAACTACCTGTATCCAATATGCAGATGATTCCACGTTAATATGCTCAGCCACTTCTCCATCAGACCTACAGACCCTAACCCAAAATGTGTTTAATACAGTCGGGAAATGGCTTCTAAACCGATGCCTCATCCTGCACCCCAAAAAAACAAAACTGTTACTATTCACTCCCACCTGTAGGGCCTCCCCACTTAACTTTAATGTTATATCAAGCAATGGTACTATCATATCTCCTGATTCTACTACAAAACTTCTTGGGGTACTAATTGATAACAACCTTAACATTGATTACCATATTAACATTACTATAAAAATACTCAACAAAAAATTAGGATCCCTCTATAGGATCAAACCCTTTCTGACTCCACTAGCCAGGGCTACTATTGCCTGTATCCACTTAATCTCTACCCTTCTCTATGCCTCCCCTATATATACTAAACTGTGTAAAAACAACCTGAACAAGCTGGCTATCTCCTACAATAATATTGCCAGATTTGCAACTGGCTCTGCTTTCAGAACACATCATTGTTACAATCTTGAACAACTAGGATGGCTAGAGTTGCCAAATCTACTACAATTTAACCAATTAACAGTTGCCTACAAGATCCTGTATCAACCTACTAATACGTCAATATGTACAAACCTTATTACCCCCTACAATAACCTTAAGACCCTACGCTCATCTAATAAACTACTTGTACAAATAGGTAAAACTAACAATATGGCTGGAGACTCCTTGTTCACAAATACAGTGGGTAAAACCTGGAACTCACTCCCCAGTGACCTAACATCCCTTTCTTCAATAACACTATTTAAAAACAAACTGAAACTATACCTTAAATCACATTGGTTATGCCTTTGTGCTAACCCTGACTAACTACCTCACTTACCTCTGAGTACTAATCACTACACCTGTATAAGCTAGTTACTTTTCTGTTAACTATAAGGAGAGTGTGTGTTTATATATTAATCTAATGTTATTAGAGATATCTTCGTATGACTATCCATATATGATATGTACTATGATTCTGTAAGCAGAAATGTAAGGAAATGTAAAGAATTGCAAACATTTGTAATGTACCTCACCTGTAAAATGTCACATAATATAAATAATACTGTGTTTTGTGGAGCTTTTCTCCCCGGGCCTCTACTGAACATGGACGTATATCCAGCTGGACTAGCCCGGTCAACAAATGTAAAATAAATAAATACAATTTTTAACATCTGGTTTCTAACTAGTTTTCCACAGCTTTGTAATTACTATTTTGGTCTCCTAGCAAGATTAGTGTGGCCAAAGTCCGACAGTGTTTTGAGTTCAGAGGCTTAAATGACCAATTAGAGGGTCAAATGATGAACTAAAAAGCATTCTCTCCCTCAATAATCCTGTCTTCTGTCCCAAAGTAGCCCTTAGCATTTGCTGTAGATACCGTTTAAAACAATTAAGCCCCTCAAAAATATGCTCTCAATTGCCCTTCTCTCTTACTGCACATTGCCAGTATCTGAAAGACACTCCTAGGAACACTTTTGTTTGATACTTTGTATTAAATTAACCCGATATATATAAATATCTGTGGGGATATTTCCAAGCACAAATTCCAATTTTTCCTGATTTGATTGCATATCTTGGAACTAAGGACATCTCTGTCCATTGTTTCTACTGTTATCTATGTATTCAGGTGCCTGATACAGTCTTGCTGACTTGTTAAGTATATTCAAGTTTTACTCACTCATCCCAAGTAGAGCATTAGCTATGGATATGCACTTCCTGACTCTTTCTGCAAGAGATGGGTATTCTGAGACATTGTAGCAATTGCCTTATGTACACTGACAACCCACTTATGCTTAATAAAACATACAGTATGCGAGAGGTGTAAATACATTAATGCTAGAGGCAAAACTCTCTCATACAACCAAAACTAATCCTACAGAGGTTGTCAGTGACACTTGCACCATGCCTACTGCACAGGGTACAGCTCCTACACATAAAACTATTTATGCCGAGGCACTTATAGGTAACCTTCCTAAAACACTAAGACTTCCTGCACAGTACAATCAAAGAAAGGTTCCTCAGCCATCACATAAACATTCCATTAAAACACCACCCACAGCTACACATAGTAACACTGTATCCAGTGCCTCCACTGCTAAGTCCTTAAGGCAAACCAGGACACAGCCAAATTTCCTAGTCATTGGTGATTCTATAGTGAAGCACACCGATGTCCCCCTCACCATACTGAGTAAGAAGAGGGTCTAGGATCCATCAAGTCACACAGACACTCAGGTCAAAGAACCACAGGTACCCGTATGACTCTGTCATACTCCATGTGGGTGATAATGACCTGAGATGTACCTCCCTAGATTATATGAAGGAAGACATGATCGAGCTTGCTGACTGGGTGTCTAAGGCATGTATGAGCGTAGGAATGAACAGCATACTACTTTCACCAAGGATGATGCCATGTTACTAACAGAAAATGATTGATTTTAACAAGTGGCTTAGCATCTGGTGTCAATCCAAGGGGGTACAATATTTTATGGCCTGGGAGAACATGGCTGACAGACCACGCTGCTTTGCCAAGGGATGGTCTGCACTTGTCCCCTCTAGGTTTTCGGATATTTGCAAAGACCTTTTCCACCCCCATAGTGCCTTTATTAGGCAATGCCACACTGACAGACCTACTGACATAAATGAACCTGTGATGGAATATTTGAAGGTGGTACTGCTCAATGCTAGAAGTCTTAACAAGAAACTCCACTCGCTGCAAGCCTTCCTCTCCCTGGGGAGTGCAGACATCTGTGTAGTGATGGAGACATGTTTAAAGTCATAGAGAGTACCCCAGCAATGCAAGGATATAATGCCTTTCACACCTTTAGACCAGCTACTGCACAGGAGGGAATTAAAGGTGGGTTTGACGCAGGGTATATTAAAACTAATCTCACATTCAGACTAGTTAAAGGGTATATTAAAACTAATCTCACATTCAGACTAGTTAAAGGGTATGACCCACTGGAACTCATACATGTGCAACTCACCATAAACAGGGTGTCGTACCATATCCTTGCAACCTATAGGTCTTCTTCCGTGTCCCAGGAAACCCATACTACCTATCTCAATGTAATAGAGTCCTTCACTATTCATCCCAATATGATATTCATGGGAAATTTCAAATATCCCTTAATAGATTAGGAATCCTACACCACTTCTAATGCACACGCCCAACAATTCCTAAACTTTCATAGCAACATCCTGGAACAGTTGGCCCATTCTCCTGCCACAGGTACAAACACCCTTGACCTTGTACTTAGGAACATGGGGGACTGATGTTCCTCACCCACTGCAATATCTTCACTTGTCAGACATGCCCATAAGTCAGTATTACGTGAAGTAAAAATTAAACCTAGGGATCAAGCAAAACCAAAAACCTTTAGGCACTATTCCAAAGCTAACCTCTCTCCACTAAGCAACACCTAAATTCCAATTACCCCCAAACCAGCAAACACCATTTCATACACTGAGCCATTTGGAAAATCTCTGTACAGTCATATTTATAGCTGTACAGAGCAAGCTATTGTCATTCACATTAAAATAAGACAAACTCAAAAGACAAGCCACTCTTGGAATCACAATATCAATCAGTTATACAAAACAGAAACAAATCTTGGCCACCGTAGGAGGAACAAAGCTATACATACTAAAAGCCCCCTCCTCACCAATCTAAACAGGCAGCTAAGAGGGTTAATTAATACTTCAAAGGCTAAATTTTAACTAAAAATAGATTTTCAGGCAAAGGACAACCACAAAGCTTTCTACAGCTATGTCCGTAACCTCACAGGAAATGTACAACAATGCGCAGAACTTATTGTAAATGGCATCACCCGCATTGAACCGGAGGCCATTGGCAACCTTTTGGCTGACAGGTTCAGCTCAAATTTCTACCCCCACTTCTCCCCAGTAGTCCAAAGGAAATACCAAATAACACAATCCCCCCAACCATTACTATGGAATAGGTCATCAATGCACTTTCTAAGGGCAAAAACACTATCGTTGGGCCCCAATAACATCCCAGGATGTTTAATAAATAGCATGAACCATGCCCTCTCTGGTCTACTTGAATCACTTTTTAACTGGAGCCTTCAGTCAGGTTTTGTGCACAAGACAGCTACAGTCATTCCTCTGTACAAAGGAGTCCCAACCATTGACCTGAGTAACTACATGCCCATAAGTCTTACCAGCCTCATATTTAAGCGTATGGAAGAAATCATCATCAACATGACAAATGAGGATATAGGTTACCTGCAAATACTAGATCCATCACAGTTTGACTTTGTTAAAGGAATGCCATGCCTATTAAATCTAGTGGATTCTTTAACAGGATCACCAAAGCAATGGATGACGGTAACACTGTGCACACAGCTTACCTCAACCTGGCCAAGGCTTTTAATATAAAAGTCCAGTCAGGCATTATAGACAAGCTCACTAATTTAGGTATAAACCCTTTTATCATCCGCTGGATAGCCAACTGACTCACTGATAGGAACCAGGAGGTCAAAATAGGTGACGCCACCTCCACCAAGAAGCCAGTCACTAGCAGAGTGCCCCTGGGCTCGGTACTAGGCCCGCTCCTTTTTAGCATCTATTTCTTGGAAATGGAAGCAAATGCTGAAGGTTTATGGCTAAGTTAGCTGGAGATTGCCATTGACTCCCCTGCAGACACTAGCATTCTTCAAGAATATTTATCTCTGACTAACAAATGTTGCCAAAGCCATGGTCATAAACTCAATGCTAAGAAATGCATAATTGTACCCTTTGGAACTCAACCATCCCAGCAAATTATCATGTTAATAATACACACCTAAGAGTCGAACCAGTGGTCAGGGAACTGGGTAAACATGTAGACAGTCACCTTAACTTCGACCACTATGTGGCCACAATGGTGAGAAAAATCCTTTTACTTTGTGCAAGTCATAAGTGAGGATATGGCATTTATGCCCAAAGAGGTCATTATCCCACAGTACTCCTCCCTTAACAGACCAATCATAGGGAACAATGCTGCCTTTGGTTTGTACCTGACCAGGCATATGCAGTAACTAGGGAAACCTCACAGCTTCTTTAAGAATACAAGGTGCAACACACCTAAATTATGCAGAGCACCTTAAAGCTCTTTCCCCCTTCTCAGTCTCCTATAGATTGTTGAGGGGTGATCTATGCCTGACTTAGAAGGCATCCACAAACCCCACACTTATGAATCTCCTACATATTCATAAGTCAAAGAGTACCAGAAATACAAGGTCTAAGGACCTGAATTTTGTCTATGACCTAAACAAAACATGCTGGAGAGCCAGATATGTGTCCCACAGACTGCCCCTCCTATGGCACAGGCTTCCCATCCATATAAAGCTGAGTTCATCAATTACCCAGTTTAAGCACATCCTAGACCTGTGTATATGGAATAGGAAATTTACACCGGGCCTGATACCCCTTGTCCCTTATGGACTGATGTAGCTTATAAATGCCTGACCCTCAATTCGCTATTTGGATACAAGACATCAGTATTCTTTTGAGAAAACCTGGCTAGAACGAGAAAGCCCCCCCCCCCCAGGTCATTAGCCTAGTAATCTTCCCTTAATGTGTGCCTCATTTTTTTGTCTAACTTTTTAATACAGCCTTATATGCCATTCCTAGTAATCTTTTTTTTGAGGCCTTCACTGTTCTAGCTTATGTTAATAAGTCTACTACAGCAGACCTTACTTTCCTCAATTTTCATCTGGCTTTACTATAATTTCCAAACTCCACCATCAACCCCATGTTCCACAGCCATAATTGTTCTGTGAAACTAAAGCATCCTTTGGACTGTTTGCACGTCAGCACCTCATCCTGCCTTCCTGTCTGTTCTCAAAACTTTGGTTCAGTTTTCAATTTTCCATTATGCATTTCTGTTGATAACTTAGTCACTATCTTCCTTCATACAGCACATTCTGCGGCCACTACATCTGACTTCGATACTGCAGGAGCTCTGTCAACACCCTACACCTACAAGATTACTGAGAGTTTTGCCATTGTTTCATAGCCTGCAGTCACTATCTCTGACCTCGAGATTTCAGGAGCTCTGTCACAACGCCCTACATCTACAAGTTTACTAAGACCTTTGTCATTGCTTTATAGCCTAAGCTCACTACATCTGACCTTGATATTGCAAGAGATCTGTCACAATGCCCTACATGTACAAGTTCACTGAGACATTTGTCATTGTTTCACAGCCTGTGGTCACTACATCTGACCTCGAGATTGCAGGAGCTCTGTCACAACGCCCTACATCTACAAGTTTACTAAGACCTTTGTCATTGCTTTATAGCCTAAGCTCACTACATCTGACCTTGATATTGCAAGAGATCTGTCACAATGCCCTACATGTACAAGTTCACTGAGACATTTGTCATTGTTTCACAGCCTGTGGTCACTACATCTGACCTCGAGATTGCAGGAGCTCTGTCACAACGCTCTACATCTACAAGTTTACTGAGACTTTTGACATTGTTTCATGTAAGGATATTTATCATGAAGAACCTTGCTATATATTAACTTTAATCAGTTAAATACATGCCTGCTCTGTGACTGAAAGGCCCCTTAGTAAGTTGGCTACTGTCTCCTTTTGCTTGACCAGTAGACTATACTGCATATGCTAGGTATTTAGTCTCAGAAAGTGACAAAAAACCTGTTTTACTTGCATCTCTTTGTTAATTGCTTTGTTCTGGCTATAAACTGATTGCTCTCGGTTATAATTTGACCTATATATCCTTTTCTTTTCCCCAAATAAAGCTTCATTTTTCATATTTTGACTACATCATTATACTTTAGCCTTTAATCTTTCTCTATTCTTTACATTCAAGAGAATATATCAAGACAACCTACCTCTCTTCTTTTACAGAAAATACTCCTCTCCTTAGCTATCCTCTTCCACCTTTCAGAATCCATCACTGAATCTCCTACTGTCCAGCAACGTCTTGTTTCCTTCTTTGTTTCTTCTTCCCCACTACCTGACATCTATAAAATACTGATTCCTGTACTTAAGTATGTTACTCTTCAACTGATCCTCTATTCTTCTCCTACTGTGCCATCTGTCATCCTACCATGACTCAATATTACATCGCAATATCTCTCCAAATCTGTACCATCCACCTACTAAACTTACTCTTTACACTCTCCACATATTGCACCAAACCTATTTAATATTGCTCCTCACCTTTATTCCAAATATAGGCTGATTAATTGCACTTAAACTCAAACCATAACAAAATTAAGTGCAAGAATCATCTCCAAAAACAAGTATGCTTTATTCCCCAATATCATAAAATCCTTCCAGGAGGAGATATTCACCCTAATCCTGGCCCTATCTATCACAGTGAACACAAAGATAATTCTTCTCCACATAATTCTGTAACCCAACAACAGCCATTCCCCAACCATGATCTACTTTTTCTGCAATAAATGCTAGAAGTATAAGAAATAAAACTGCCGAACTACATGCCTGGATTACACAACATAAGCCTGATGTTCTTGCTGTAACGGAAACTTGGCTTAAACCCAGCATAAACTACTCTGAAGTTATACCTCCTGGTTATAACATCGTTCATAATGACCATATAAAGAGGAAAGGGGGTGGTATTGCTGTAATATTTCCTAATACCTACCACATTTTCCCTTACAGCAAACTAACACCAACATTCAGTTCAACAGAGCTTCTTATCGCGTTCCTCAAAATAAATAATTATAAAATTTGCATTACTGTCCTTTACATCCCTCCTGGCAACAATACAGCTACACTGAAAGATACCTTACACTGGATATCTTCAACATTTCCACAAAAAATATTATTACTCTGTGATGTGAATGACAATTGGTTGGATATAAACTCTACATCTTACATGAACACATATGGTTTCACACAACTAATTAATAACTCCACAAATTATATCAAGACATCAAATTCTCTATTGGACTGGATCCTAGTATCAGACCCTAGCAAATACTCCACCACAAGTACAATGTCAGACTCTCTCAGTGATCATCTCCCAATCTATTTGACTAGACATCTTACACACCCAGTTAAACAGCATATTTATAAAACAACATGTAACTTTCCAAGTTTACTCCATTAATGTTCATTACTACACTATCACCTATTAAATGGAACTTCTTAAAAATCCTCCCCTTAGATGATGTTGTAACTGAATTCAATACAACTTTTCTAAATATCCTCAACAGCCTTGTACCTCCTAGAAGGAAGAGACTGAAAACAAACAATGCAATTTGGCTATCCAAAATGAGCAGATTGGTAATGCAGGATAGAGAAAAATCATTGAAAGAATGGCAAAAATATAAAACACTTCAATATCTTGAAAACTTCATATTGCTTTGCAATCATACTAAAAAGCAAATAATTGAAGCCAAGAAACAATACTATATTAACTTACAAAATAATGCTAGACACAACCCTAAACATTTTTGGACATCCAATAAACAAGTCTTACATCCGGCCAAAAATTCAACCCAATCCTCTCTCCCAATAACTCACCAAGCAAAACTGCAAAATAGTTCAACTCTTATTTTATAGATAGTATAGCATCTCTAACGAACAATTCCTTAACATCTAATTCCAACCCTGCTCAACAGCCACATATCACCACATCCACTTTTACCTTCAAAGCTCTGCATACATCCTATATAAAAGTACTCTTACACAAACTTAAAACATGCTCTTCTTCAGTTGATGACCTTCCAGGCGAGTACCTAAAAATAGCAGCCAACAGCATTGCTTATCCTGTCTCAATCCTTATAAATAGGTCAATCCAGGAATCCCATATGTTCGCTCTGTCTGGAAAAAGTTACACATTATCCCACTGCACAAAAGAGGAAATTCAACAGACATGAATAACTTTAGACCTGCAGTAATCTTATCTCCCCTCACCAAAATACTTGAAAAATGTATTCAAAAACAACTGCTAGACTATCTCCTGTAGGAAGAACTCTTATCCCCTACACAACATGGTTTCTGTCCTTCACAGAGTACTGGCACTGTCCTCCTAACTTATACAGATTCTGTCAATAAAGCTAGAGATAATGGCAAACTAGTCTCTTCCTTATTTTTTGACTTGTCTAAAGCCTTCAACACAGTTTGTCACAGAAAACTTCTTCTTCAAATGTCCTCACTAGGTTTCTCTCAGCCCACCCTTCTATGGTTCAAAAGCTACCTGTCCAGTAGGTATCAGTCAATAAAAAGGCACGGTACACTCTCTCCTTACCTCCCAGTCACCACTGATGCACTACGAGGTTCTATCCTTGGTCCCCTCCTCTTTAACATTTTCACCAACACTCTCTATGCTTCCACACAACAGGTTACCCTAATACAATGCACAGATGATTCCACTCTCATTTGCACATCTGACAATGTGGTACACCTCCAAAAATTACTCCGGAAGCTTTAGCAGCCACTACAACATGACTTTGTATCTCACAACTCATGCTCAACCCAAAAAAAGATCAAACTACTACTTTTTTCCCTAAATCCCTCTCTCATGAAAAAACTAAATTTAACGTCCTCTCATTTGACAATACAACCACTGAAGTAACTTTTCACAGCAAACTAGGAGTGATAGTAGATGATAATCTTACAACTGACTTGCATACACAAAACTGTACAAGAAAAACTCATCAAAAACTAGGGATACTTTACACAGCCAAAAACTTTCTCACCGATGTGACTTAAACTACACTTGACACTACTTATCTCCTCCCGACTCTTCTTTATGGTGCTCCCATCCTTACTAATCTCCAGGTTTCACAAAATCTGAAACTTGAACAATGCTATAACAATGTTGCTAAATTTGCAGCACATACCCCTTTCAGAATCCACCACTGTAAAGCACTGAAAAGCCTCAATTGGTTAGAGCGGCCACATCAGCTAACATCTTCTTCCTATATCCAGCATCTATCTACCTGTCCAGCACTAAAAAACATTCAACACAACTATGTTCCCAGTCTGTCATTGAGAACTAGTGACCAAAACTCCCGTCTGTCTATAAACCTAGCAAATCTGCTGGGTATTGCCTATACTCAGACAAGGTTGCTAAGGCCTGGATCTCCTTACCTGTATCCATCAGGTCTATACCCATCCTCTCATTTTTCAAAACCACTCAAAGCCTTCCTAGCTAAACTCTGGCTCTGTTCTTGCTCAAAACCAGGATAACCTACATCCCTAAATGTGAACAAGTACCTTTTCATTCCTTATACCTGCTTTTTCTCCCTTCTTCACCTCCTTCCTTACTGCTATCTAATTCTCTTCTCTGATTTTCTCTCTAAATATTCCATAGGCCTGTTTTTCCTTCATTTCACATTGCAGTTCCTATTTGTATTATGCTAACTTGCCTTTAATTTCTCTATAAACGGTCTAATACTTCTCTAAATATTAAATGATTGGTATATACCTTGTATCAATTCTTAACCAATGTTTTTATATTACATCTAATTTTTTATAATTAAACTACACATGTTTTTGTTTTATTTTTCAAGATTGTAATTGCAAAATTATTGTTCTTTGTAATAATTTGGAGCTTTTCTCTCCGGGCCTCCACTGAAAATGGGCTTCTACCCAGTTGGACTTTCCTGGTAATCAAATGTAAATAAATAAATAACTATCCATCCATCTCATTGAAATGATACTATAAAATTACACTTAGTAATCACACTCATTATTGTTTTAAAGCCAATGATGTTTTTTATTATTTTTTGAGTTTTATATTGCTGGCATCAGGCAAGTCATGCCAGTAAGTTTTAATAATTTTTGGTGGCAGACATATTGCTATATTTGAGTAATACAATACAGAATTTTTGCCAGGTCAGAAATTTAACAGTTCACATTTAGCTAGATGTGATATATCTGTGCCAGTTGTTAATGTTCAGAGCATTAGTAATAATTTTTATATGAACATTTGCTACACTTGCACAAAATTGATTTTACTGCTTGTGAAACATGGTTAAAAAACATGACTGGAAACCAGTTCTGTCAGTGTATAAATGTTTTCATTGTAACATTCAAACAAATAAATCAGATAGAGGCATGATGACAGGAATTAAAGATTGTTATGAGGCCTGTGATCATTATATATTGATGATACATCAATACTAGATTTTAACTGAGAAACACTTCGGCGACCCGAAAAGTAGTCAGTAGTTTATGTTTGTATTTTTTTGGCCATTCAATACATTAGCTCACTATTGTCATCCACTATTGGTGCATTGTGCATTTACAGTAGGCACATCCTGGTGCATCTTTGAGTGAGTGTCTATTTTCAAGCAAACACATTCGCACATATATGTGTGTGTGTGTGTGCGTGTGCATGGGTGTGTTAGTGCATATATATGTGTATGGTTGTATGTGTGAGTGAGTGTGTGTTTGTTTGTGCGTGTGAGTGAGTAGGGATGTTAGGTGTTTGTATGCTTGTGCTTACGTTTTCATGATATAGATAGTGGAGATTTTTCCATTAGATCATTATTTCACCCAGTCACTTTAAGCATCATATTTATCATCATCTATTATGTTCAACATGCTTTAGTTGAAATTTATTATATTAATTATAGTTACGCTTTTTATAAATTTGACAGCGTTCCAGCATTTTTCAATTTTAATGATCATGCTATATTGTTACATCTTATTAATTTTTATTAACATGATACTTTTTAGAATGAAGTATAAGTGTTATATTTGATAAGTGTGTTTAAATGTTTTATATTTAAAATTTATTATCACTGTAACAACAGAATAACATCATTTCCTGTTTTTGAGTATAAAACCAGGATGTTGGGAGGCATCCTGGTTTTCTGAGGAAGTTCACGATAATAATAAAGTGAAAGAAAGCGCTAATATTTATCTGGCTTTGTGGCTACTTTCATTTTTCCAACAGTCGCTAATTTTTTGGTTTGGCAATACTAGATTTTATAACTGTGAGAATAAAGGCAGTCATGAAACAGATAATTGCTGGGATGTAGACACCACCAAAGACAAGTACTGATGACCTTGAGTAATTAATTATTTTCTTGTATGAAACATTGATGGACAAATAATAATAGCATTTAGGTATTTTAATTTACTAGAAACAGACTGGAAAACAATTGATTCAGCAACATTATCAAGGAAATTATTTAAAACTTATGTTCAGGATCAACATCTGCAGACTGTGAACAAACCTATAATACGGACATTATGTTCCTAAGGAAATGATTATTTCATGTCATGTTTTACCACCATTGATGTGCAGTGATCATTGGCTTATAAAGGTTAAATTACATTTAGAGATATAATTCTGCCAAACTGATATCTAAAACTAATGTACAGAAGATTAATAATAGGCTATGTGGAAGCATAACGGTGTGATGCATTCAGCAGAAAAACTGTAGAATAACTGTTGTAAGTTTTGAAAGCAACACTGTTTGAATGCAAAGAAAATGTAGAAGAAAAATTTAACATCGAGATCTAGGTGCACAAGGTTGGGGGGATATATTTACCCAGGAACAAGATATTTAATTAAGATGAGAGATTAAAAAAATATAGGAAACTGGAATGAGGTTAAACTATAACTTTGAAAACAGGAAGAAACAAACTGGTCAGACAAAATGCTCATAGTTTAACACAAGATCATGTAAAATTTGAAGAAAATGTATACAAAGATATCAAGCATAATAGGAAACCATTTTATAGATATAGAAGATGTGGTCGGTGTAAAGACATGCAAATTAATAAATTGTGTGCAGATTTTAAAATTTATTGAGAAAACAATAGATTATAGATATATTTACAAAACAGTTTGACTTTACAAAGGCAGTGTTAAATTGTGCTAGTAATGTCCAAATAACTTCAAATACTGAAAAAAAAATAGAATGTACAAAAAAAAGGACTACACAAACTGGACCCAAACAAAGCACAGGAGAAGGCAGAATTAGTACTAATAATCTGAAACAACTTCAGCATGAATTTACAGTAAAATTACCTCTGCCATTCACCACGTCATGCAAGTGTGGGGAGATTCCTTAAGATTGGAGAGATGCACTTTCAAACCCATCTTTAAGGGAAAGGGAAAATAGGAAAAAACCTGAGTCATGCAGACCCATACATTTACTTTCTTGTTATGGAAAAAAACAATTGGAAAAGTGATTTTGTATACATTATTGTTAGAACTGGAAAGTTTTGGATTTGAAACCATATATCACAGCATACCTACGTTTAAAATAAATCTATAACCACCTGCAACATGACATTTCATAACAATATGACAGCTATAAATGAAAAATTGTGACATGATGTAATTCACATAGGCTTAACTTTCACTTCTGTAGACTAAATAAATTGGAACTAGGTACTGATGTAATCTTGATTAAATGGATAGCTGCATGGCTTAAAAACAGGACATGATAAGCATCATGCAGCAACTGGAAAGGTAAAATTCTAGGTTACAGTCAGGGTGTCCAACAGCACTCTGTCACAGGCCGTTACTTGTTTAAGTTGTATCTTCTAGATTTATGTTTTTTCATCTGAGGTGTTCTACAGTGTACATGCAGATAACTTGAAAATGGGTAAACTGATTATAGGTGTTAGATTTTGCAGTCTGCAAAAGAACTTGACTAAACTGAACATTTGGGCATTTGTTAAATTACTGTTTAACGCTTTCATTTTTACTTATACTGCCTTCACCCAAGAAAGCAGGTGAGGCAGCTTAAAGTTACAGTTTCAGAAAATCGGCAGGCCATTTCTTCAAATCATTATATTTACTAAATTAGTTGTTCATCTTGTGCACTGAAATTGACAAACTCTATGAATAACATAATACAGAAAAATATAAAATGTCATTCCTCGTCGCCTAAATAAAGAAATCAGTTGTAATACAAATCTGCTGCAGATTATGTAGAACTTTATTTCACCAAGTCTGTGATATAAACAGGAGAAAAAGTTAAGTAATGTTGCTTCACAAAAAAAAAAAAATTTTTGTAGAAACCAGTTCTGACTAGTGACAGAAAGCAGGCAGACACAGTTTATAAAGTAGTTCAAACAAAGTGATGGGGAAAAACCACAAATAAATGACTAACAGGACTGCACAAAGCCCTCTAATAATCCATTCATTTAATAAAGATAGTATACCATGAAACATGTATATACAATCTGTGTTTTTACAGTGCTGAGAGATGGCTTCTGATAGCTTGCAACATTCCTACCTATAAACAAGTCTTACAAAACAAAAACATTAAAATGATTATCACAAAAAATATTTAGACATTCCTAATTGAGTTTTAATCCTCTTCCATTGCAGTTTTTGCTAACAAAGTTATTACTTCAGAAGTCGTGGTTCTGATTAATTGTGTAGAAGTGATAACAATTTTGCAATGATGTTATATCAAAATAAAAAAAAAAATCTGGAACTTTAAAATGTTGCAACGGACTAATGCTGATTTTCCATGCAACACTAAGGGCATCCAACTATTTCTTTTGGCAAGGATGGTCTACAATTTTGGAGCTTTAACCTACACTACACACTGCAAAACATTCAAAGAGGTAGCCTCAGGCAGTGCTGTGGGCCTTGAATATTGATGGTTATCGCGGACTTGTTGCATGGAAGTATGACCAGCTTTCTCAATGATATGAATCTCCTCATTCAAGTTTCAATTAATTAATTTTTTTCTTTTGTCATAAACTAATAAATATACCCTCTCTGTTTCACAGCAATGTGTATGTCAAGAAAAAATTTTAAACGCAGTAATTATAAATCATAAAAATTACATAACTTACAAATAATTGGTTTAAACTTTTTATGTAATTTATATATTCATGGGTTCGTAGGTACTTACCAGGCAAATAATCCATGAGGATATCTAGAAGCCTAGCCATACATTTCTATGAAGTTTTTTAAGGTCACAACGAATCATTCATTCAGTGAAAACTTCAATAAACACCCAACAAGAGACTTCACTGTGTAATTAGTATATAATGTACATAATATGGGTCCAAACTACAGATCGCTGACGGGAATTTATGTGAGTTTATCAAAACAGACTTGAAGAATTAGCAGTTTGTCAATTATGAAGAAATGTATCTTAAGGAAATATTTTTGCAGAAGGATGCAAGTCAGTTTCAACAAAATGCTGATTCTGTTAGTTCATTGTGATGAACTCTGATTCAACAAACCATGAGTCAACAGATCGTAGTTTATCCATATAATACGATGTGCAGGGATATTAATGAGTCTGCAATGTTGTCTTGCCTGTGTACTGTGTAGTATGTAAAGTAATCAAACGCATGCAGTAGAAACAATTGTCTTCTTAGAAAGGCCATATTCCACAGAAATTAACTGTACTTGTGCAGTCTGTAACTGCTGACCTACACAACTAAAAATAATTTTAGTTAACTACATTTTCAGTCTGTTACAACAAAGCTGAATTCTTTGCTGCTAACCTCCACTCTTATTCTCATCATTGCTTGGCACTTAAGCAACTAAAATGGCTTAAGCTCCCTCCTCACTTCAACTACACTCAACAGCAGACCACCCATACCTTAATATACAAATTGCCCAACCCTAAAATCCACCCTACAAAAATATATTCCAAATAGGAACCTACGCTCTACTGACAAAGTCTTAACCTTACCACTAAACCTCAAAACACAACTGGAGATTCCCTATACTCTATGTTGCCAAACTATGGAACTCCATACCAATATAAATCAAACAGAAAGAAAGCCCATCAAACTTCAAAACTCTACTAAAGGACCACCTAATCAAGTCCCGACTGTGGTCCTGCCAGACACCAGCCTCCTTCACTCTAGTTCCTTAACCTCTGTCCTCTCCCTGTATCTACCTTGCTCTCCTTCCTCCAACTAAACACATTTTCACTACTAAAACTACTATTTCTCTTTACTTCTTTTAACACTCACACCTTAAACTCTGCCATCCCTATCATATCCCCTAGCCTCACCTCCTCACTCTTTACTTTCCTGGTTCGCATGGGATCTAACCTTCCCTCTCTCTAGATCTCTTTTCCAATTCCAACTTGAACACATTTTCTTGCATATCTTCCTGTCCTAATTAAGATCCCTTAAGTGAAAAGATTCCTACTGCATTTGACTAAAGCATTACACACTATATGACTATAAGCGACGCTATTTTAAAAATGTATCATTTTAAGTAACTGACAATAATATCAATGTGACATTTCTCTGTGCTTTTATGTTTTTTTATCTGTTTTAAAAGTGAAAACATCACTATGTCTCTATTGAAAATTAGTCTGTGTTAATTCCAAAAATGTTCTATTTCATGTACTATTCACCTGTATGGAACAATATATGTATACAAAATTTGTTGATTGTGGAGCTTTTTCCCCTAGGCCTCCACTGAAAACAGAAATGTTTTCTTCCCAATTGAGCTCTTCTGGAAATAAGTGTAAATAATAAACAATAATAATTGTGTGCTAAAGCAAAATGAAAACAAACTGAGTTAGTCAATAGTATCGCTGAATGTGTTTTTCACCTGGTATGCACAGAGGGGGGAAGACAATGAACCATTACTCTAAAACTGCATTTTATGCAGCAGAAATTGGCACTTTAGTTAAAATTAGTCACATAGAACAGACCAGTGCAATTCTCAAGATTGCAAGGAACTACTGCCCACATTATCTGCTAAGCAAAAGTATATGTAAGGAGTTAGTATTCTCTCCTTTTAGCTGTGTGAGTTTTCTTTTCTGGGTATCCATTTTTTTGCAGCATGTCCTAAAAGATCTGGTTGGATGGTCAATTTAAATTTAGACATACATGTCATCATCATCCCCTTTCTTCCATTTTTCTATAGGATTGGAGTATTGTGTCAATTAACTCCACCTCTCCTAATTCAGAGCCTCTCTCCTGTCTCCTTTGACAATTACATCTGCCTGACACAGGCCTTTTTGGTACAATTTATCCATCTCCTGGCTGTCAGTGTGTCACTTTCCTTTCTTCCTGTTCCTTCCAATTCAGCTTTACTAAATAATTTTCTGTCTTCCTGCACATGTCCTAGAACTCCTCTGCAACTTACTTGGTTAGAGATCTGATGTCATCATTTCTTCACCTGTCCCACATTGTGCATCCTACTACCCCATCTTGGGCACTTCATCTCTACTACCTAAAGCTTGTTCAGCTGTTCTGCCTTCACTGCCCAGGTTTCTCTGTTATACAGAAGGACTGCTTGCACCATTCTGTACACTTTACTCTTCAGGATCTTTGGTATTCTTCTGTCATAAACTACCTTGACACTTTCTGCCAGTTGGCTGCAACTCCTCTGATTCTCACTTTCACCTACTCATTCAGTTTTTTTCTTCTTCCCAGCCACACTTCCCAAATACTTGTAGCTGTTAGCCTGCTCCAATGTTTTCACTTGTATCTCAGTTGTTTTTATTTCCCCCACTTGCTGCCACTACAACTGTCTTTTCTGTACTCCATTTCATCACATGTGCCTTCAGTTATGCATTCTAGTCCCCCTATCATTTGCTGAAGTTTGTGTTCAGGTTCTGACTGTAATGCCACATTGTCTACATACAGCAACTATGACAATCTGTCTTCTCTGACCTGTTTGCTAATGAAGTCAATAACCAGTATGAACAGCAGTGGGCTCAGAGCTGAACCTTAATGTACATCCACTCCCACTGGGAACACCTCTGAGAGTCTGAACACTATTTGTACTTGAGGCACTGGGTCCTTGTACACAGCTTGCATTAACTCTTCTAAAGTTTCTTTAGACCATCACAGCACTGCCCAAATCAGCTTTCTTGAGACCTTGTCATATGCTTTCCTTACATCTAGAAATGCCCAGATGAACTTTTTCCTCATCTCTAGCTTCTTCACAGCTATCTGTATACATTGAGCTGGTTGTGCACCCTGATTTAAATCAAACTGCTCATTTTTCCATCATACTTTCTACAACTCTGCATACTGGTTCATCGATCACCCTCAACAGCACTTTCAAGCAGTGTGACAGGATTCTCTCAGGGGCTTCTGCTATTTGGTGTCTACTTCTCAAATCTCCTTATTTAAACCAAGGATCTTTGCTTAACAAGGTTAAAGGATGGTTGCCAGCTGGGAGTCATCATTAAGTTCCCCTTTGACATACAAGCACTCCAACAGGAACTTACATTCATCAGTAACTGATATACAATAAAAGGGCTCAAACTTAATGCCAAAAAAACAATGCTGTTATATACGGTGAGCAGTAACTTAAAGTACAGAAAACACACCACTTCAAAATGAGAAAGTAGTGAGACCAGACCACCTGGGAAGATAATTCTTTCACGTTTCTCTTCCATGTTGCAACGGTGGCCAGGAAATCCTTTTACCTTGCGCAACGTCTTGTATTCTGTACTGATTAGGCCCTTCATAGAGTACAATGCCTCCTTCCGGATGCACTTTACTAAGCATAACAAGCAAACAAAGACCCCAAAGATTACTAACTAAAAATAGCATGGGCTTAAAAGACCTGAACTACTTGGAGAGAGTATTAGCTATATCCCCATATTCAGTATCATACAGGCTCCTTAGGGTGATCTATACCATGCTTATAGGGCCATAAGATACCATAGTACAAGAACTGTCACACCTTTAAAAATCAAACAGTACTGCTAACACGAGGGCCAGAAATCTAAATCTACTGCAGCAAATCAATAAGACAAGGTAGCGGAATACATTTGTCATGCAGCACTTATCCTTTTCTGAAACAAACTTTGCGTTCAAATTAAGCAGTGTGACAGACTGTATAGTCTTTTCCCAGTTAGGGGTTGCCACAGCGGAACTCTGGTCCGCTAATGACTGGCAGTGGATTTTACGGTGATGAGTTGCCAGCCTGACGCCCAGCCTTCAAAGAAGGTGCACACATTCACGCACGCACCTTCCTGCATGTCTTTAAACATCACTCGACCACAGGGAGGACATGCAGACTCCACAAAGAAGGCACTCCAGCCAAGAATCGAACAGGAGAGCCTCTTGCTGTGAGGTGACAATGCTAACGGCTGCACCACCGTGGCAGTGTGACAGATTGTCATTCTTTAAAAAGGAATTTGATGACTGGATGGGTATTCACAAATGTGTCCCTGGTATGACTGACCTGTCCCTCCTCAAAAGGGGAGGTAAGGCTTAGTGGTGGGTACTGGCAAGGCGTAAATGGTCTCTCAGTACAGTTGTCTTGTAACTCCTATGATCCTAGATGCCTATTTTATTACATTCAAAATCATGGGGAGCTAGACCAAATCCAAGCAGTCAGCAGGCATAACATAAACTCAGTACTGGAAAGTACGTCACGCCATCACAGGATACACACACACACACACACACACACACACACACACACACACTTCTCAAATATGCATGCATTTGCTATTTTACAAACAACAAATTTGAAGAACAAATGCACAATATAAATCTAACATTCCAAACATCATGAAGTGTCATGTTCAGCAATGAACCTGAATTTGATGTGTTAGTTGAGCACAATGGTCAAACCAATCATTAACGATCATAGAAGAAAGTGAGGAAGCGAAAGCTGTGACTCACTAAGTGGCATGGTATCACTCTATTCAGTTTCTTTCTGGCTGCTCTTACTTGTAGCTTGACCATCCTTCAAAGCTGCAGCATTTACATTTTGCAGGTTAAAAGAATGAGATACAGTAGGTACAATAACCTGAACGACAATACAGGGATTGTCATAACAGCTGCTCTGTATCAAAACATCCCAGAAGTAATGGTAAGCATAGTGATTCTTTTTTTTTTTTTTTTTTCGATATGCACATACAGTGATGCGGGGGATTCTTCAGACTCAGAATGGATGCCAACTTGAGGGAGTAAAAATTACTTAGCTCACCCAACAGCATTTGGTTGAAACCAGAAGTTTTTTCCTTCGCACTGATGTTGATTTGGAGGAAATTTTGTGTGTGTGTATACATGCGTGTATGTGTACATTTTTGTGTGTGTGAGTCTCTAGCCCAGCAGCTTGACACTACTAACACTGCCAGCAGTCTCTGATTATCTGGGCTGAGGCAACAGTAAACAACCAGTTAAGTAAAGTAAACAATTCGTCAAGGCCTAACCTCAGCTCTTGTGGTACCTCAGCATGAGTGTTTTCTTTCTGGCTGTAGTGACACAACAGGCAGCAGACTTACCTTTGCTGCTAGAAGACCAGAAGGCTGTGGTTTCTTTCTCACTCCAGGTTGACTGGATTACTAACACTGCATTGCAACATTGGGAGGGGGGCACTAATGAGTGTGTCAACCGAGATCCCATCTTATTGAGTTGGTGGTAATCCAGGTGGATGTAAAAGGTCCTACTACAGCACCTATTTAAAAGAGAAGTGGAAGTTCCCTGGTATCCTGATCAAATTTCTCCTTGTATTTTTAAATGTCACCTGAGGTCTCCTCTGAAAAGTGGTCACTAGCCTAGTGGGACTAACCCAGTCAACAAAGAATAAACAAAAAATAAGTAAAAACTGTCTGTACTGCACATGCCTAAGGCCCCAAAATATATCACATACTCAAGCAAAGAACTGACAATAAAAAGATGTTTGCAAACATGTTTCAAATCACACACCTGAATGTTCGCAGACATCAGGAAACCAGGCTCATATAACTATTAGATATTCTTTTACACTGTTAGCTGTCCATTGTGGCCCTACATGGACAAATTGCCAAAACACAAATCAAATTGACTGCGTCACCAGCACAGACATGGCTTTTACCCTCACCAAGTATAAAGAAAATCTTTATCAAGGCCACAAACATAAGTTTAAGTGAAAATATAAAGCACAAACGGTTTAATTGCTGTTTTCCACTGGCACCCACACAAAAAGAAACTGGAAATATTACATATTTGTGATAGTTTTACTACAACTGCAGTTTAATTGTTGAATGTTATGCTTTTCATCAGTTAACTCTTTTGCCTGTCACGATTTATCACAGCTGGCCTCTTTTATAATCCATTACAAGCCTTTGTTCTTTTTTAGTAGCGGATTATGGTAGAACTCTGAAATCCATGCATGTCATATATACCATTAAAAGATTAACATTCCATATCATACAAAGTGTAGCAAACCAGCAAAACTTTGTTAAAATAGGGTATCATATTACATGGATAACATAGGCCCAAATGGTTCAAATGCATTTCTGAAGTATTCAAAATATCCTGGTTCTTGCCATAAGAAACTGAGAGCTACACGAATGATGCACAACTCTAGTAGCCCTTTCACTGCTAGAAAAAGTTGTACACACAGTAACAGCTCCTGGAGGGCACACGTGCTACTGCAGTTGTCCACAGTATTTGTTTCCCTTTCTAAACTTCTCCTCAAGATAAAAAAAAAAATCTGTCAGGGATACCCTGAATTCTCAAAACATACAAAGGATGTCCTGCTTTTCCAAAATAGTCACATCAATTTTGCTATTGGGCAATGGATTCTTACCCTGGCTGCATGTACCTTTCCCCATCAAATGCATCTTGCCTACATCCATCTTCAAAATTTTCCAGCTCACAGCTTGCACAGGTTATAACAGATGACTCCAGCACCACCACTTATGTCTAAGCAGTTTATTTGCACATGCATATCCTGGTCTTTTCTCTTCCTTTCTTGCCACTCTTGTCCTTGAAGGCACTTAAAGTTCCAACTCTGCACTGGCCAGCTAGCACCACTGGGTTCTCCCTCACAAGTGAAGAACATTTCACAGCATCTGCAAGGATCTTGAACACAGAAGTTTGTGGGACAACCATAGGAAGGTAGCACAATGTATGCAAATGTTTCACACAGTGGTGCAGTCTGCTGGTCTCGAACAAGAAAACTGAGGAGCAGCATCATGTAATCACACGATGAGGTAGAGCAATTCTATATAAATATGTCTATCAGCATTAAGCTGTGCTAGCACTGATTTTTTTCTCATAGGAAAAAGCAAAGCACTGATCCTATGGTGAAAATTAAACAAAATAAAACACTGGAAACGAAGTTTCACTACACCCCAAAATGGCTATTAGTGTCTTCATTAGCTAATTATGGCTGGCAACTTGGGCAACAGTAACTTGACATTACAGACACAATCACATTTTTAATGGAGGTTTCCTTTGGCAGGCCAAATGGCTCCCACATAAGTCTCACTTTAACTTTTGTACAGCTGCATGAGAAGTTGCCATTTGGCACAATCACCTTGTTTACAGTGGGGGACTAAGTATTCCCTGGTTATTTTTTTGTGCTTTGTAGAACTGCATGCAACTGTGGTACAAAATATGAGGGAGTTCCATTCCTTCATACTTTTTACTGTCGCATTTTAATTTAACTGAAAAAAATGTGTGTGTGTGTGTGTGTGTGTGTGTGTGTGTGTATGCACAGAGCAACAAAAAAACAGAGGTGCTGCAGCCCAACAGCCCAGTAGGCATGAGCTGATGAGCTACACCTGCACATGACCCTCTCACCATCAGAGAGCTCTTCTCCGACTATCAATCTGTGCTCCCTGCAATCCATCTGATAACTTGCCCTTTCACGCAGTTCTGCTCACATCCTTCCCTTTCACGCAGTTCTGCTCACATCCTTCCCTTTCACGCAGTTCTGCTCACATCCTTCCCTTTCACGCAGTCCTGCTCACATCCTTCCCTTTCACGCTGTTCTGCTCACATCCTTCCCTTTCACGCAGTTCTGCTCACATCCTTCCCTTTCACGCAGTTCTGCTCACATCCTTCCCCTTCACGCAGTTCTGCTCACATCCTTCCCTTTCACGCAGTTCTGCTCACATCTTTCCCTTTCACGCAGTCCTGCTCACATCCTTCCCTTTCACGCAGTTCTGCTCACATCCTTCCCTTTCACGCAGTCCTGCTCACATCCTTCCCTTTCACGCAGTCCTGCTCACATCCTTCCCTTTCACGCAGTCCTGCTCACATCCTTCCCTTTCACGCAGTCCTGCTCACATCCTTCCCTTTCACGCAGTTCTGCTCACATCCTTCCCTTTCACGCAGTTCTGCTCACATCCTTCCCTTTCACGCAGTTCTGCTCACATCCTTCCCTTTCACGCAGTTCTGCTCACATCCTTCCCTTTCACGCAGTCCTGCTCACATCCTTCCCTTTCACGCAGTTCTGCTCACATCCTTCCCTTTCACGCAGTTCTGCTCACATCCTTCCCTTTCACGCAGTTCTGCTCACATCCTTCCCTTTCACGCAGTCCTGCTCACATCCTTCCCTTTCACGCAGTCCTGCTCACATCCTTCCCTTTCACTCAGTTCTGCTCACATCCTTCCCTTTCACGCAGTTCTGCTCACATCCTTCCCTTTCACGCAGTCCTGCTCACGTCCTTCCCTTTCATGCAGTCCTGCTCACGTCCTTCCCTTTCACGCAGTCCTGCTCACATCCTTCCCTTTCACGCAGTCCTGCTCACATCCTTCCCTTTCACGCAGTTCTGCTCACATCCTTCCCTTTCACGCAGTTCTGCTCACATCCTTCCCTTTCACGCAGTCCTGCTCACATCCTTCCCTTTCACGCAGTCCTGCTCACATCCTTCCCTTTCACGCAGTTCTGCTCACATCCTTCCCTAGTATTGTTGATCTTGATGTTTTTTTTTTCTGGGATGAATGCATGTTGTACTAATCAACATGGAGATTATCAAATGCAGATGAGATTATGAATGACAGCTACAGTCTCTTCTGTCATTCTGTCTAGCCTGAGCCAATGTCTTAACTATCCCATTCATGTTGAACTATCATTAACTATCAGATATCATTCTTTCTTTTTTTGCAGGTGACAGCCCTTCTTTTACCCTTGCATCTAGCCATAAATGCTATCCCCTGAACTCAACATAGTGATATTAATGCAGCATTTTCAGGCTTCTTAGAGTCTGATTCTGAAGTAATTAAATTATGTTTTATGTTGCTACAACTGTAGGGAATCTTTCAGATTCTGCAGAGTAATTATGTAATATAACTAGGCATCCAATTAATTTATAACCATAACAGACTTACACAGTACATATTCAGTTATTCAAACCCTCAAGCTAATACCACAAAAGGCATGTCTTTCCAGCTGATATTCACAGAAGTACAAGTAAGATAGTCAGTACATTCACCTTGACTAATAGGAAGAGTTATTACTAAATCAAAATATCAAAACTTTTAAACAATGCTAAGGGTAGCAGAACAAAGGTACAGTGGTTAGTACTGCTAAATTGTAGCTCCAGGATCTGAAACTTACATGGTTTGCAGTTTTTAGAGAGTTTATATGTTCTTGTTCCCTCTCACTCTCTTTACTGGCATACTCTGGAAGTTCAAGATCCTTCCCACTAGCAAAGACACAATAGGCAACTTGAGTAGCTGTTTGTGTGTGTGCATGTGTGTGTGTGTGTGTGTGTGTGTGTGTGTGTGTGTGTGTGTGTGTGTGTGTGTGTGCATGTGTGTTCTGCCCTGTATCAGACAGGCATTCCATCTAGGATGTAACCTGTACGGCACGTCATTTCCAAGACAGCCTAACGGTCACCATGACAAAGAAAACATAGGACAAAAATACAGAATCTTAAGACATGAGAAACGCAAGACCCATGTACTCTGTTCACTATTAATCTATAAACAACAAGTCTTACTTATCTAATAAGCGTACACTACCCCAATCATCATGAAGTTGTCTTTTTATCTGCCTGTGCACATTTAAATTTACTCACAAAGTTGAGAAATCACCCTAATGTCAAGTGTTTTAAATTTTTCTACAATTAATTCCCTGAGCTCTCCATCTTGTATCTTAATAGGCTACCCTTTTTGTCCTTATATATTTCTTTATTTTTTGAAACAAGGCATTCACATGAACTTGATGCAGTCATTTGATATACTTTAATGTTACTTTCAAAAGGAGATATTCATGATATGAGAAAAATCACTTCCTTTTGCCTAGCACCCACAAAAGCAGGAGATACCACAAGATCCATCCTTTTACCACAGAGCTGGAACCCAACTTTAAGCAAGTCTGATGCTCATACTCATCAAGGTGGCTGTCATGTAAGGCCACAATTCATTGCATGATCCATTTAAATATGCCAGTATTTTACTATTTCTGGATGGATTGTCAGCATATTGATATTTCATGTAAACAATCTAATCAAATGCCTTCTGAGCATATTAGCTTCTTCAGCCTTCCTACTAAAACTACCTATGAATTAACCACAAGGTCACACCACCTCAGCATTTTTTCTTTTCTTTTTTAACATGTTTATTGAATTATCATTTAAGACACAGGCAAACATACATATAAAAGAAAACAAACCATGTTAATGTGTTCACAATTATAAACATATACCACACGCCTTCTTTTATACAATCATTATCCATCCAACACTGCATAAATTGCTCAGTTCTTGCCTTCCCTTAACCCTCACTCCTCCAAAACATTATTGTGCATGTATTGTTACCACAATGTCCATTTTTCCTATAAAATGTGTTTCTATTCTTTTCTAAAGATCTCACTTCTAGTTCTTTTATCTCAGTTACAATATTCATTACTTTAAATATAGTCAGTTTAGATTTTGATTTCCATTTTCTAGTAATTGCTTTTTTTATTTGGCAGCCATCCACTGCCAATAATTAGCGGACCAGAGTTCCGCTGTGGCGACCCCTAACCGGGAAAAGCTGAAAGACAAGACCAGAATTAAACTTAAGGCCTTACTATGTCTAGGCAATTCCAGTTCTTTATCACAGCTCAAAAAATAATTTCATTAGTTACACCCACTTGCTCACCCAATATTTCTGACAGACTACTCTGCAGAGAATTTTTCAAAAAAAAAATTTTTTTTGTTAGAATCTCCTCGTGTTCTGACTGAGTGTGCCTCTCAGCTGAGAAGTATATTTTTGGCACTTTCTAACTGTTCAGAGCTGAATAAAACAAAAATTTAATTCTGCTCAGAATACAGTTTAAATAAATTGCATTTATTTAAACTTTATTTGCTTTAATATTGCTACACACTCAAGTCTGCTACCTTGCACTGCATTTGAATTGTTTTTAGTGCTGTTCTAGTGTAAAAAAATAAGAAATTCTAAGCTTGTTTCCTGCCTTTCATGTAACTTAGTCTAGTCCAGATACAGATTTGCTGTATCCAGCACTGTCTGTAAGCTTCTGAGCCCCCCAAGCCTTTCTGTGTTGGAGGGAAGCCTTCTAGCTTATCAGTGGGAGTGGTAAGCACTAGGTTGCCTATCGACCAAAAGAGTGGTTTCTGGCCCAGAAATTGTAGCTTATTGGCCATTTGGGCAGTTTTTCCATCGCTTATGACTTTCTGGTTTAGAAGCCCACGATTGAACTTGTTTCTCACCTTTCCTGTAACTAGTCTAGCCCAGATACAGATTTGCTGTATCCAGGATTGTTTGTAGGCTTCTGAGCCCCCCAAGCCTTTCTGTGTCAGAGGGAAGCCTTCTAGCTTATCAGTGGAAGTGGTAAGCACTAAGCAGCCTACCAACCACAAGAGGAGTGGTTTCTGGCCCAGATATTGTAGTTTATTGGTCGTTGGGCAGTTTTTTCCATCTCTTTCAACTTCTGATTTAAAAGGCCACATTTGCGCTTGTTTCCCACCTTTCCTGTAACTAGTCTAGTCCAGATACAGATTTGCTGTTTCCAGGAATGTTTGTAAGCTTCTGAGCCGTCCAAGCATTTCTGTGTCAGAGGGTAGCCTTCTAGCTTGTCAGTGGGAGTGGTAAGCACTAGGTAGCCTATCTACCACAAGAGGAGTGGCTTCTGGCCCAGAAATTGTAGTTTATTGTCCGTTTGGGCAGTATTTTCCATCTCTTTCAACTTTCTGGTTTAAAAGCCTGCGTTTGCGCTTTTTTCCTGCCTTTCCTTTAACTAGTCTAGTCCAGATACAGTAGTTTCTGAGCGGTGCCAAAGTCTGCTCTTCAATTTTTCCCTTAGACCTGCTAGTTCTCTCCTCTCTTGCACTTATCTTATCAGTCTAGCACTTTACCAGACTTCTTGTAGCAATTATTGTAGTTATGTACATTTTACTGTGATAACCTGTTTATGCATACTGTTAATACTTTATATTTGCTCATGTATCCTTATACTTTATTGTATTAATTTTATTGTCCTAACTTGGAGCTTAACTCCTCGGGCCTCTACTGAAAATGGACATGTATCCAGTTAGACTAGCCCGGTTAACAAATGTAAAATAAAATAAAAATAAATAAATTATTGTAGCACACAAAAGTGCTACCAACACTAAACGTTCTACAAGGAAACAGCTCCAGTACTTATTATTAATACCCACCCTTCCAGGTATGTCTAAAGGTCAGTTCCCTGTGCTTTCTCCTATTAACCAGATGAACTTGGGCATCCTAAGGCAATGTAGCAACTGCCTCATGTACACCAACAACCCTCTCCTCTTACCTCCCAACACTCAGACTTGTGAGAGATGCACTTGTATATCCAAACTGGAAGCCACGCACTCTCCAGCCAAGACCGGAATAGCTGGTCAAGAGGAGAAGGTCAAAACTTGCACCACACCATATGGAGCACATAGCCCTCCAGAACAGACACAGCACTGCCTTCACATAAAAACACAAACCACACACCCACCTTTGCAGAGGCTCTCAATAAAAATCTACCCAAACAGCAGAGACCTCCAAGGCAGAAATGCCCTCGACCAACACAACACTAATCATGAGACACACAACTCTCCTAAACAGTGTGCCACTCAACCAAACCTCCTAAGGCAGGACAGCATTCCCAACACACTAGTCACTGGTGACTCGATAGTGAGGCACATTGATGTCCCACTCACTAGGTTGAATAAGGAGAAAGTAAGTCAGCTGCCTGTCAGGTCCCAGAATCCACCACACAATGCATGCACTCAGGTCCCTCAACAACAGGTACAAATATGACTCTGTCATTGTACATGTGGGTGCGAATGACCTGAGATGTACCTCCCTGGACTACATGAAAAGAGACACGGAGGAGCTCTCGTATTATGTAGCCCAGGCGGGTATGACTCTAGACCTGAGCAGCATCCTACCATCATCCAGAATGATACCACAGTACAAGCGGAAAATGCAATACTGGCACTTCCCTACCTGCCAGTTAAAAATAGAGGAATTTAAGGAATGGGTATTGGAGATTAGTTGAGTCATTAGGGAAGATAGAAATTTCTGCAGAAGTTATAGCTAGTGAGAGGGATAAAATTAAAGTGGAGTTTGGAAATAGGGTAGGAGTAAAAGAAAAAGACATGGTTAAGAAGTAACAGGGATTGTTTAGAGGGGTTGATAAAGGTTAAAGTATTGCAGAATAAAGGGAAGCTCGCAGAATAAATAAGACTCACAACTGTAGAGTGCAAAAGAGAAAATATAAAGTACCTGGATAATATGCACGTGTTTACAAAGATTGCTATTAAGCAACTGCTTTTGATAACTCCAGAGCACAAAAACTATTAGCACAATGACTTAGGCAGCAGAAAGTAGAAATAGTTGTTGCCAAAGTTAAGGAGCCTATAACAACAAATATAACAAGAGATTGTGTGGAGATATCAGACATATTGTAGAATTTTTTATGAAAATTTGCATAATGTGGAAATCAAGAAAAAGCACAAATGGAAATATTTATGGAAAACTTAAGTATGCCAAGATTAGATGTAGATAAGGCTCAATAATTAACAGGCAAGATAGGAGGAGATGAGATAAAAATGGTAATGTATAACTAGTTTGCAAAAAAGTTTCCAGGAATAGATGGTGTTCCTGTGGAAGTTTCAAAGCTAAGAGGGAAAAAAATGATAAAGCACTGGAAGGTTTTGTTTAACAGTATTTTAAAAGGAGAGAAAGCACCAACATCCTAGAAGAAAGCTGTGGTGGCTGTAATACCTAAAGATGGTAAAGACCCATCAGACCCAGCTTCATATAGGCCCATTTCAATTTTAAACCAGGATTATAAAGTGTTAGTCTGTAATAGCTTAAAAGAATGACAAAGGTGTTGCCAAACTTGATAGATATACTGAGGCCAATGACTGGTGTCAGAACCATGGCCTTAACCTCAATGCCAAAAAATGTGTTGTCATCCCCTTTGGGAAAAACCTGGTTGCCATGAATTACCACATTGATGGTAGTCCACTGAACACAGAAGGTGTTATAAGAGATCTGGGAACACAGGTTGACAGCAGCCTCTCTTTAGACCACCACATTGCCACTGTGGTCAGAAAATCCTTCTATGTGGCACATCTCATTACTAAGGGTTTTGCATGCAGGAAGAAAGAGGTCATTGTCTCCCTCTACTCTTCCCTCATTAGGCCAATCATCGAGTACAATGCCCCATTTAGCATGTACCTCACTAGACATCTGCAACAACTGGAGAGCCTGCAAAAGTACCTCACAAAGAGGATCCTAGGCCTTAAACACTTGTCCTACATGGGCAGACTCAAAAAACTCCAACTATTCTCTGTGTCATATCACCTACTTAGAGGTGATCTCTGCTTCACATACAAAGCCATGTCTGATCCAGCTCTGTTAGAAATGCTACATCTAAAGAAATCCCAATTCCTCTGCACCACATGTTCTAGTGACCTCAACCTCATTACCACAATCAACAGAACATGCTGAAGGGACAGGTTCATAACCCAGAGACTGCCCTTGCTATGGAATAGACTTCCAATACATGTCAACAGAGCACCTCACTAACCCTCTTCAAGAGAAACCTTGATGACTGGATGGGAAATAGAAAATTCACCCCAAGGATCACTCCAGTGGCTCTACTCAGCAGAGGCAGAAGGAACTAAGGTCGGGTGACATGATGTCAGGATAATCCTATGGGCTAGGTTTGTAAAGGCTCCAGGGCCATTAGCCTAGTACACACATACGAACCCATGAACCTATGTCTGCCAATTTATTATACTCTCAAAATACAGGTTCCCAGTTATTTCTTTCTTTCATATCACAAACATTTACCATCTACAGCAGGAAACATTATTTGGTGTCACTAACTTGGTTCTTTTGCCATTTTCCCCAGTAAGTTCCAGCCCCCTCTTGACTATTCTCTGTACCCCTAATTGCAGTCATCTCTACTGGCATAATCTTCTTTCTCCATTCTTGTGTTGGCTTAGTTCTTAGAATACTTTCTACTACTACTTTATGAATATACTATTCTGTATTGCTATTGTTATTCTCCTTAATGATCTGCATTCAAAATCCTACTTATTTCTTGAACCTCCCCCTGCTTCATTATCACTATCCACTTTGAATTATAGCTTTCTGTTTGTGTTTTGTATAGGAGCCTTAACAGTGCAGCTCTAAAATATACCTTCAAATCAAGTAGTCCCAAAGCACCTTTTTCTAATGGAAGGTTCAACTTATCTTACTTGAACCTTGCCCTCTACCTTTCCTAGATAAATTCCTTCAACTCTTTATTAATTATTGTCCACAACTTCTTATTTGTATGATAAAATAATATGTCTGACCTGTTTATGAAACTAAAGGGGCTAAATACATTTTCACTGCTTGTATCTTTCTAACCATACCCATAACCAGGAGGTTCTAGTTTTTCACTTTTTGTATTATCTTTTGTTTAGTGTCCTACCACATATCTTTAGCTGCCATAACAGAATTCTTTTTAACCTATACTCTTAAATATTTCATTTTATTGTGAACCCATAAATATGGGTATTGCTGAACCAATTCATGCATGGGTACTTAGTTTACAGCTATAGCCTTTGTTTTATCTTCATTAATTTGAACCTCTTTCAGAACACTCCACACCACACTAAGATGTTCTTTTCTGGTTTTATCCAGTACAAAATAATATCATCTGCAAATAAAGCCAAAGTTTCTTGATTATCATATCAATTATGTCCTTGAATTTCTGAGTCCCTTTTTTCTTTTCTTTGATCCTCATATATCCTCCCAATTAACCTTATTTTATTTAGGAATGAAAATGCTTCCATTCCCCTACTCATAAAATCCCAACTTACTCTGTCAAATGCTTTCTCTACATCAAGACCCACAACAACGGTGGTATTTTCTTGCAGTCTGCTTCCCTCTGGATCATCAATGTTCTATTAATATTGTCAAATGTTGACCTCCCCTCCATAAAACTTCACTGATCCATATCTATCAAGTTTGGCAACACCTTTGCCATTCTTTTAGCTATTACACACCAACACTTTAAATACTGGTTTAAAATTGAAATGGGCCTATATGAAGCTGGGTCTGATGGGTCTTTACCATCTTTAGGTATTACAGCCACCACAGCTTTCTTCTAGGATGTTGGTGCTTTCTCTCCTTTTAAAATACTGTTAAACAAAATCTTCCAGTGCTTTATCATTTTTTCCCTCTTAGCTTTGAAACTTCCACAGGAATACCATCTATTCCTGGAAACTTTTTTGCAGACTAGTTATACATTACTATTTTTATCTCATATCCTCCTATCTTATCTGTTAATTGTTGAGCCTCATCTACATTTAATCTTGGCATACTTAAGTTTTCCATAAATATTTCCATTTGTGCTTTTTCTTGATTTCCACATTATGCAAATCGTCATAAAAAATTCTACAATATGTCTAATATCTCCACACCACCTCTTGTTATATTTGTTGTTATAGGCTCCTTAACTTTGGCAACAACTATTTCTACTTCCTGCTGCCTTAGTCATTGTGCTAATAGTTTTTGTGCTCTGGAGTCATCAAAAGCAGTTGCTTAATAGCAATATTTGTAAACACATGCATATTATCCAGATACTTTATATTTTCTCTTTTGCACCCTACAGTTGTGAGTCTTATTTATTCTGGGAGCTTCCCCTTATTCTGCAACACTTTAACCTTTATCAACCCCTCTAAATAATCCCTGTTACTTCTTAACCATGTCTTTTTCTTTTACTTCTACCCTATTTCCAAACTCCACTTTAATTTTATCCCTCTCACTAGCTATAACTTCTGCAGAAACTTTTATCTTCCCTAATGACTCAACTAATTTCCAGTACCCATTCCTTAAATTCCTCTCTTTTTTAACTGGCAGGTGGGGGAAGTGCCAGTGTTTAATTTTTACTTCATTACCTTGCATTTTTATTTTAATTGAATTGGCGCATGATCTGAAATAGTTACTGGAAGTGGGTTGAAGCTTTCAATTAAATGCATTTGTTCCTGTGAAATATAATTTCTTTCTAGTCAAGCCCAGTTATAGTGCCTTGGGGAATAATATGTAAATTCTCTCTAAACTCCTACTACTGAATTTACTTCTTCCATTCCAAATAGTTTTATACATTTCTTCAGAAATCTACCCTCTTTTGTCATATTTTCCCTTCTAGGTTCCCAGACACATCCTAACTGTTGCAAATCAAGTTACAGTCCCCACCTATAGGTAATACTCCCTGCTGAAAGCTGATCATTTCTCCTAAAATTTTCTTAAGCGCTATAGTAGCAGTTTTATGTGGAATATAAATGCATTCCAGCATAAACCTCCTATCCTGCCAGTAACTCCAAATCTATCATTATTATCTTTTTTTCTTTCTTTTCATTCACTACTGGAGCCCCTCTGGCAATTAAGTGTATGTACTCTCATTTTCCTTTGTCCCTGATATTCTGCTGAATATCCATCTTGAAATCCTTATTTTATCAAATTCACATATTCATGTCTCCTGTAGCAGTTATTTCTAATCTTTAATTATATTAAGAAATGCATACTCTTAACTGTTTGTCTGTAACTGTGAGGCCACTCACATTCCAAAATAATATGTTTAGTGTAGCCATTATGATAAGAAGTTACTATTCCTACCTATTTTATATGACAGCTTTTTTAAATGTCTATTTCCAGCTTTTATGTTACATGGACCCACTAATGTTTGACACATTGATCCTTTCTGCAGTTTTTTGCCATCTCCATTTGAACCTATGTTACATTTTAGAAGACACAATACTTTTTGTTTTAAGGAAAACATTCAAAAAAACACCCTACATCACCCTATAACCTATTAACTTAAAACATTTGGACAACACTATGTACATCTTCAAATAATGAAGTTTAACCTTCCTGATAGGAACAATTGTCCCAAACTGACAAATGTACTCACAGGCATTAATTAACTTAAAGGAAAGGTTATGCATATTAAGGTACATGTTACAGCCTGTGCTCTTACTTACACAAATTACTGTCTGTTCTTGTCTTATTTGTATTCCCCATACCAAAGATGAATAATAAGAGAAATCAAACCAAAACAGCTTCCGGGCAAGGAGCCTCTTCAGATTCAAAGTATTAATTCGTAGACAAACAGAATCAGGCTCGCCACAGCACAAAGTAGATTTAAAACACGATTTATTGACTGCAGTAACAAAAATAAAGTAAAAAATAAATAAACTTTATTTTTGTTACTGCAGTCAATAAATCATGTTTTAAATCTGCGTTGTGCTGTGGTGAGCCTGATTCTGTTTGTCTAAGAAAAGGTGAATAATAACTTGCAAGCTTTCAAAAAACATTAATGTTTAGCATTAAGAATCAAGTGAACTGGCTATTTTTAAATAAAACTAAGTGCATTAAAGTATTTAGTTATCAGAAAAACTCTCCTACTCATTCAGATAATTTCAAACTTTTTTTTACTGAGCTGCTTGCCTTATAACTTTTAATTTTACATGTTTTGCAGTAAACAATGTCCAGACCTCTCGATATATTGTATTCCCCTTTAATCAGCTTGATTCCACAGAAAAATAAGAACAAAATGTACAGCTGCCCTCAGCTGCAGTCATCTCAACTGGCACTGGACATTTATTTGCATAAAGAAAACCATTACATTGTGGTCTCTCAATTTTTTCAATACCCACTTACACATCATTAGATTACACCAAGGGCACTAATACAGACATTCACCTATGCAAAAGTAAAAGAAAACATTTCAGTTCCACATATATTATAATTCTAGCAATTTTACACCCTCCACCCACCTCACTAGACTGAGATTATGAGCTATTAACTTAAATGTGGTTTTGTCTAGCCGTTCTTCTCTTTTTACACTGCAATGCCTACATTTCTTAAAATTAAAAAAGAAATAAAAAGGCACTTGTTTACTTTAGTATCTTTATCACATATAGGGTTGCTACCTTCTGTTGTGGCTGAAACGGGACCAAAACCACACTCTCTCCTCACATCACTTCTTCCTTTCCACCGATTTCGTGATGATATGGGCATGTCAAGTGGTGGAGGAATGTCCTTGGTTCTTGGTTTGCCAAGCAATCACGATGCTTTAAAAGAATAATGAATCTGCCAATGTAACTAACTCTGATAGTCTATTTTTTTGAAATAGAATACTAGAGATTATACAGTGTTCTCCGGACTACTGAGTGATTGATTTGATTTCCAGGTAATCCGGAAACAAAATGGATGGATGGCAACCCTAATCACATACAACAATCACTGAAAATGCTTTATTATATAATATGTAATTTATATCATGAAATGTTTTACACCAATACTTTTAAGAATAAAATTGTTTTGTAGTTTTACTTACAGCTTCCTTTTTCCCCCTCTTTTAGTGCACTTCCAAACATTAACGACATGAACTAGGGTATATGTCTGTTAGTCCTCAACAAGTTTAACAAAGTCAAAAAAAGCCACTTTTTCTTGTAAAGCCATACTTCATAAATCAGTGTTGCTGGTCATCTTCTTCTTCATTTCCATCTTCCAGACCCAGACTCTGGTTCAAGTTCAAGATACTCCTGATTCTTCTAGTCAACTACTGTGTTTTTTCTGTCTCTCAAGCATTTTCCATTGGAAAGGCTTCACTGGCAACATCTCTCAATGAGCTTTATTATCAGGGGAATGAGAAGCAGTATGTTCTTAAGTTTGATGGCTCACTTTTTGCTGGACAAATTTTGTATTTCCCACTTAGCATATTCTGCATACAAAATGACTTTGAAACTGCAGGAAAAAATATTCTGAAGACAGCTGGATACAGTAGCTTGAATCTCACAGCTGTCTCTCAACAGTCCCTGATTGCTAGGATAACTTTGCTTCTCTTCTGCCTGGTGAACAATGAATAATTATTTTTCAGAAACACTCTCCTATTTACAATTTTTAATGCTTTTCCCTACTTCCAGAGTTTTGTCAGATCAACTCTTTCTGCTGGTATGACTGCATCTTCACTAACACAGGTCTTGGCTGCTTTCTCATGGCCAGGTTTGCAGCATACACATGATGTGCCCTTTCAATTAAGAAATCCTGGGGTGGAATATCAGTCAAGGTACTTATTTGTCTGTTCCTTCCAGTTTCTCTGGTACAGCAGAAAATCTCAGGTTTGCTCTGCATGCTGCATCTTCTAACTGTACCATTTTTAGAAACAGCTCTTATTGAGCAGTCTCATACTTATTCAATGTTTTCATCATTTCAAGCTCTGATTTTTGCAATTTTATCAGTTCATCTACATAACTGTTTAAAATTTCTTCCATTTTTCCAGCCTTTTGTCATTTGAGTTGATCTATTTGTTCAGTGTTTCATTTATTTTAATCAGCTTTGAGCACATTTGGCTTTTTTTTCCCTCTAAATTACTGGAAGTCATCTTTTGTACCCTAGCTGGAGCTGGGACTGTGTTTTGCTGAACAGCTGCAAGCTTCTTCCCAGTCAGTATTTTCTCTTCACCTTTTCTAATTGATTTTCTTCTAGGCTCTCCAAGTTATTTCTTTGCTGGCATCCAAGCAGCATACTTCCTAGCCAGCAACTGAATTTTACCAAAACAGTTCCTTATGTATCAGTTTATTTTTTCAGAGTGGGAGAGCTGAAATTAAGCTGTTGATCACTGTACAGCCATCTATTTTTCTTTACAAACATCAATATTCATAGGCTAGCACTAAATGCTGATACAGCTAAAAAATCTTTAACTTTTGTGCAAAAACTGCCCACAAGAGAAACTATATACAAATCAAACAGGTCTATATCTATTATTTAACTTTTTTGTTTCATCATTCCAAACTCATGGCTTCTCCTCTCACTATGGCCAGACTCCTTTACTTAGTATAACAGACTTTTATACTAGTACCACTGTCTCCTGATAAGCATGTTGCCAGGTGTTTGCATCTTCCTACAAGGTATAATCATCAGCACAAAATCTTTGCAATCAACTCAGACAATGCCAACATAATCTGTACACCTTGCATCCCATATCTGAAGTAACCTAACTAATGGCAGGATTTAACCAATCCTTACATAGCTTTGAGTATCGATGTAAGTGCTAATGATGAAATCCTTTCATAGTGACTAGAAACACTGCATATCCATTAGCATTTTATATATTCAATATAAACATTTAGCAATATTCATCTTTCCACAAAACTTCAGATTAAGCTGAAATTGTCACTGAAGAGATACACCAGTAGCAAAACAATCCATGCAACTCAAATATTTTCCTAAATCAGTAAGGAGCCAAGCCACCATTCAATAAATATATGTAGAAGCAAGCCATCCAATCATATTTCAGCTGTCCCTATTTCACTTAGCATATGGGCCACCCATATGTACCCAATGTGAACATTTACCACTTGATAAATCACTATGTCCAGGTCTGCAACATTAACTTGTACAGCCCAACCTCAGTATGATGGTGACCCCCACAGTAGCCATTCTTACCTTCTTTGTACAAAAAAATTAACATTACCAATGTACATTCTTCAAATTGTTCCAGAAAAGTCAATGAACAGGAAACCATGAATGCCAATACATGTTAATACATGCTAAACCCTCAAGCTACTTATGGTAAGCACTTGTACTTCCTTGTGGGCTCCACACATGAAGCCCTTATATACTGAAGTTATTTATATGTTTTGCTCTTCTATTGGTCCTTTAAGATTTAATACAATAAAATGCAGCTATATCATCTTCCACTCTCCTCTCTTCCATTGTTTTATATCAAATAGAATATCAAATATCAAATAGAAGGAGGAAGCTACTACATGATAGAGCAAAATCTCAAAAAGGGAAGGCATCCCTGATCAGTATTAGCAAAAAACTACGGGCACTCATAAAATCGTATAAGGCCAGCTTCGAGAGAAAAATTGCACAGGACACTAAGGATAGTCACAAGGCTTTCTTTAGTTATGTTAGGAACCTGGGTGGGAATTCCCAGATATGCTCAGAATTAGTCCAAAATGACAAAAAATACACCGAACCCACAGACATTGCCAACATCCTAACTGACAGGTTCAGTGCAAACTTCTCCCCCCCTTTCCCACCAAAAGGGCAAATATCTATCTCAGCAGAGTGCTGCCCCCCTGACATCTCAAATGCTCAGGTAAGAGCTGCCCTCTCCAAAGCAAAAAACACAGCATCAATGGGACCAGACAGTGTCCCGGGCTGCGTCCTACATGAACTCCAAGAAGAGCTAAACCCAAACATAAAACCACTGTTCAATCTCAGCCTTACTACAGGATATGTACCCAAAGAGTGGCATACAGCAACAGTGGTCCCTCTCCACAAAGGTGGTGTCTCAACGGATCCTGGAAACTATCGCCCCCCATAAGCCTGACTAGCTTGGTCTGCAAAGCTATGGAAAGGATCATCAAGGACCTCATAAATAAAGATATTGGGGACCTGCAGACACTGGATCCTACCCAGTTCGGCTTTGTTAAGGGCAGATCCTGCCTCTTAAACCTGGTTGATTTCTTTGAAACAGTCACCAAGGCCATTGACGAGGAGAAGGTGGTCCACACAGCCTACCTGGACCTCGCAAAAGCCTTCGATACAATACCCCACTCGGGCATTATAGATAAGCTCACCAGCTTAAATATAAACCCCTATGTCACTAGATGGGTTGCAAACTGGCTCAAGGACAGAACCCACATGGTTAGAATTGCTGGAGCCATGTCAGACTCCAAACCAGTTACAAGTGGCATCCCACAAGGCTCAGTCCTGGGACCTCTCTTGTTCTATATATATTTCTCGGAGGTACAGGCCAACACGGAAGAACTGTGGCTGACCAAGTTCACAGATGACTGCAAACTGGGCGCCATAATCGACTCTCCAGCCGACACAAGCATCCTCCAAAAGGGCCTCATAGAAACAGACAACTGATGCCAGAGCCATGGCCTCAAACTAAACGCCAAAAAGTGTATAGTCATCCCCTTTGGCAAAAACAAAGTGCCCACAAATTACCACATAGGTGGTAATCTATTAAGTACAGAAGAAATAATTAGGGACCTGGGGACCCAAGCTGATAGCAATCTCTCATTTGACAACCATGTGGCCAAAGTGGTTAGAAAAACATTTTATATAGCCCACCTAATCATGAAGTGATTCACATCTAGATCAGGGGAGGTCATCGTGCCACTTTACTCATCCCTCATCAGGCCCATAATTGAGTACAATGCCCCTTTTGGGATGTACCTTACCAGACACCTGCAGCAACTGGAAAGACCCCAAAAGTACCTCATCAAGAGGATCAATGGACTCAAACAGATGTCATATGCTGCCCGGTTAAAGAAACTCCAGCTCTACTCAGTGGCATACTGCCTGCTCAGAGGCGATCTGTGCCAGACATATAAAGCCATGTCCAACTCGGAATTAATGGACATGCTGCACCTCAGAAAATCCAAATCCCATCAAGCTACACGCTCGAGAGACTTGAACCTCAGCACTGAAATAAAACCTCAGCACTGAAATAAATAGGACATGCTGAAGGGACAGATTCATAACCCAGAGGCTCCCTTCACTCTGGAATAAAATCCCAGTCCAGATTAGGCAGAGTCCCTCATCGACTCTCTTCAAGAGGAATCTTGATGAGTGGATAGGAGATCGTAGGTTTACCCCGGGTATCACTTCTGTGTCACTGTTAGACAGAGGCACAGTATACTAACCTCGAAAAAGGGCATAGCAAAATTAATTTAAAATGGGTGGCGAAAGCCAAACACACTCTGGCTAGGCTTATAAATGCCCTAGGGCAGATAGCCTAGTATGAACCTATAAAATTCAGCTACTTCATCTTCCACTCTCCTCTCTTCCATTATTTTATATCAAGAAGTGATATACACAGGAAATATTATCATAAAAAGTAGTCCATCAACAAACTGCTTAACTGGTTAGACAAACTAACTCCATATCTCCATCAACTGCACATAAATTTGACATATTCAGTACTATTAACTGATGGTATATCCTTTCCAGGATAGCATATGTCCAGCCAGCATACCAAAGCCTGTGTGCCCTCCTCTTGCACTATATGTCTGAAGTATGATCTCAGCCCAGTGGAGACAGAGATACATAAGGGACATACCTCAGGACTATGCTCCAGACAAGTAGATCAAGCAGAAGTTGAGGCAACCATATACATATGTACAAGCCAAAAACAAAGTGGAGAAACTAAAGAACCCACCTCAGCCCAACAAAAAAGGAGGATGAAAGAAGATGGGGGGGAATGCAGTATTGCAGCAGTGATCAGTTGGACATCTGCTGTTATGTCAAGTTCTTACACAACTGCACTGTGTCATTCCAATATCACTGCTGAAGTTTTATTAACTGATGGGAGATTCCCAAAGCTGTCTAAGAAGATAGGGTGGAGGAAACCTGAACAGGGCTATATGGTCCAGAAGACCTAGTAAGACTGACCTAGTGAACACTGCTCTACTCCTAGAGTAAACATCAATCTTGTAATGTTACATTAAATGGAGCCTGAAGTTGTTTATTAAGCAAAAAATAATAAAAAGAGATAGTTCTGGATATCCAATTAGAAATCAATTGTTTGGAAACATGAGCACTCAAAGTTTTGTCCTGGGAAGAGACAAAAAAGCTGATCAGACTTCCTATTAGACTTGGCTTTGTCCAAATAAAACCAGAGCTGCCTATGCCTATCCAAAGAATGTATTATCTTTGCCCTTGAATTATGTGGGGAAGGAAAAAGGTAGGCAAGTTTATGGTCTGATTTAAGGAGAGCTTATTAACAACCTTGGGGATAAAAGGATTAATTTGGAAAGTAAACATATCTTTATGAAAAATGTGAAAAGGTGATATAGTCAGTAAAGCTTGGAACTCTGAAGCTTGCTTTTCAGAATTAAAAGCCACCAATAGCACAGTTTTCCAGTACAAAACAAAGAATAGTAGAGACATCAGGCTCAAAAGGGGATAAGGTAAGCTTTTTTAGGACATAACTGAAGTCACAAGAAGGAAGGAAAACAGGATAGCCCCTTCTTGGTTGTCTAATATACAGGAAGCCTTTCAAAAACTGCTGGACCTCAAATCATGATGACAGTGGTGGATCCAAAGGTAGACATACAGAGGTGACTGACAGATGTGCTTTAATAGAAGGGAATGTCAGCCCAGCATTGAGCAACTCACACAAATAAGCTCGAATATTAGGGATACCCATCTGATAAAGGTTCTGATTCTGTCCATGGCACCAAGGGGAAAACTCTTCCAAGTGGCGGCATAAGATTTATTAGTATTAGGTTTTCTACCCCTCCTGTAAAACCTTAAGCAAATCCTCAGAAAACTGGTGCCTAAAAGGAATTACAACTCTGTTGCCCAAACAGTCAGATTCAATGCCTGTAGACTGGGGTGAATTAATGAAATGTAAGAAGTCCATCATGTGAGGTAAAGTGTGATGAATGACCCTGGCCATATGAAACAGAAAGCGGAAGGAATGCTGCTTGAGCCAAAAGGGATACACCAACAAGAGGTTTGGTTTGTCCGTCTTGATCTTTAGGAGGACTCTTAGAAGGAGAGTATAAAGGAGCCTCCATTTCAAAGGAAAGGATATGGCATTTGTTCTCCATGCCTGAGGGGATGGCAGTCTTGAAAAAAATGGCCTAAGCTGTCCTTTGTGTATGAAGGCAAAAAGATCAGCCTGTGGAGTACCCCACCAGAGGACAATATTATGAAGATTGGGTCTGGATCTGCTCATAGGGTTTACTACCACATTTCTCCTTGAGGGTATATACAAAGCCTGGAGAAAAAGTTTCTGTTAAATTATAATCATCAATGCTATAAAAGCCAACCTGCAAAGGTGATAAGATTTGGTGCCCCTCTGCTTGCTGATATACAGCATCACTATGGTGTTGTCTGTGAAGATCAAAGAGGATCTGTAGTCCAGAGGTAATGCAGAGAATGAAGAACTAAAATAAGTGCCTGCCTCTTCTTTATACTGATGTGATCTCTTCTTTTCTATTTGGTCCATACTCTTTGGAGCCTGATGTCCCTGGAATAAGCACCCCATGACAGATCTGAAGCATCTATGAGTAAATCTTTGCAAAGGGTAGGAAACAGAAAAGGAATTCCTGGAGTGAGTGAAACCTGGTTGACCCATCATGAAAATCCCTTTTTGATGAAAGGCAGGAGAGGAATTAGAAAAAATGATGAATGACAATACTGAGTCCAAACAGACTTCAGATACCACTATATCTTTTTCATGTGGAGTCTGGTATAAGGAACCATTAGAATCATAGATGCTATGTAGTACAGAGCTGTGAGAATCATTTGCAGAGGTCATATCCAAGGAAAGTAGATTCTGAAACTAAGCTGTTGGGAAAAGAAACCTGTCTTCTGGGGGAAAAATTGTCATTGACAAAGTGCTAAATTTGCAACCCACGAAAATCTGATCATAAAATAGAATTAAGCAAGACTTCTTAGGTTCAGAGTGAACCCCAGCTTGGCCAAAAGATCCATCACAAATTGCAAATGAGTCACAATAAGCACTTGGGAAGGAGACTGAATGCAAAGATCATCTAGGTAAGGAAATATTTGAAAAGCTTAAAGCCTGAAGAAGGCAATGACAGAAATTAAGCACTTTCTGAATACGCTTGGGGCAGCAGAAAAAAACAGAGTCCAGCAGAAAAACAAAGTGATAATAAGACTCACAAAAACATAAGAATTTCCTGTATTGTCGGTGAATAGGAATATGACAACAGGCATCCTTTAAATTCAAGGTCATCAAGAAAGCCTGTGGAAGAATAACTGGAAGTAAGGACTGAATAGACAACATCTTGAAACTTGGGACCTTTAGAAAGCGTTGAGGAAGAAATTACCTAAAATAGTTCTCCTTGCACCCTCCTTTCCAGTAACCAGAAACATTCCTGTGTAAAAACCCGTATTTTTATAAGTGAGGAGAAACCAGTTCTACTGTCCTGTGAGAAAGGAGGTATTAACAAAGAGGCAGAAAAAGTAGAATCTGGCTTTGGGGTGACTGGGGATACCTTAAGGGACAAGGGATAACCTTCCAAGATATTTTTAACCCAGTTGAATGATGAACAAAACCCATTTGCAACTCTGCTGAGATTTTTCCTCTAACCATCTTCTAGGAGGTCTGTTACCTTTCTGGGAATATTTTAGATCCTTACAAGAAAAGGACTAGCCTATGAAGGATAATTTCTCTGAAATTTAGGAACATAGAAAGAAAGATTTGTTTTAGGTCCTACATGACCTTACCATTCTCCTATAAAGTTTTGAAAAGTTCAGTAGCAACAGAACCAAAAAGATGCTGCCTATCCAAAGAAGAGTAAAGCAGCTTAGCCTTGACATCCTCAGGCAAAGGTTGAAGCTTAAGTCATGAAAATCTATGAAAAACTGAACCAGTGGCTGCATCCCTAGAAGAGGCATCTGCAGCATCATAACTCCACTTACTTGAATGTCTAGCCACTTAGAAAGCAGAATTAAGAAGTGCTTGCGTAAAAGTCATAGATTCCAAATTATCAAGGTCAGAACAGACATTAATTAATTAATATTTCTAAAAGCCAAAGTGGCAGAAGTGTTGCACATTTTTGCCATATTTATCAGTGGTTCTGCTATTTTTACCTGTAGGCAAAACATTAGAAGACAGAAACTTGGAAGGCTTTTCAGTAGAAAGTGTAATGACAGATGGATCAGAAATAAGATTCTTTCATGAGAACTTAACTGAATCAGGCACCTTGTAAAATCTGTCAGGTTTTTAGGAGTTGGTGGCTGAGACTCAGGATAAAGAGACGCAGTGGAGAATGTAACTAACAAGGCTTTTGAAACAGAGAGAATGTCTGAAGGCTTAGGCACACCCATTTCCAACAGAGGACAATACCTCTTCTAGATATTAGGCTGCTGAGAACCTTCCCACTAAAATGCTGCATCATCTTGACACTGCTGTCCCTAAATGAAAGCTCTTCCATAGAAGAATCAGGAGATAAAGTATATTCATTACTCAAAATAAAGGCAACAGGAGAATTAATTTGTGAAGAATAGGCCAAAGAATCATCCCCATTTGAATCCAACTCCTCCTCATCCACAGATTCTTCCCTGTGTCTTTTTAAGGGAAGAAGAGAAGAAAGGTGAGAGACAACAGGAAAGTAAGAATGTGCGCCACTCCTCCTGGGAATCCCTTGTAAACAGAGGATAAACTGTATGTCTTGTCTCCTGTTTATTGTTACATCAGACTTGTGAGCTTTTTCTCTAACTAAGACTTAAGGTATGTCATCTAGTCCTGATATAACATACCATGGTTCACCCTTCTCACTTGAATCAGATGACTGGTTGGATGTGACAGACATGCGAGACAGCTGCACCATATCACCTTAGATGGAGCTGTGATAGAGGGAGCAGGCACAACAGCAGAAGCAGACAGTCATCAGAGGTCTCATCAAGAGACATGATGGAGACTTCCGGGTTTGACTCCATTGCAGAAGTCTCCAATCTAATTTTCTTTGACTTCTACAGAGTTGAAGGGATGCTGGATGTCAAGGACATAGATGTCACTTTACCCTGAACAAGGACTTTAAGTTTCTGGTGATCCATATCCATTTTTAAAAAAGACAGACAACCACATAAAGTCGAAGGCACAAATGCCTAACATACCGAACAATCTCTATCTTCATGATCGGAGCCCATACAAAACAAACAATTAGTATTGTGGCGGCACAGTGGTGCAGCGGTTAACGTTGTCGCCTCACAGTAAGAGGTTCTCCGGTTCGATTCTCAGCTGGGGTGCCTTCTGTGTGGAGTTTGCATGTTCTCCCTGTGTTTGCATGGGTTTCCTCCGGGTACTCCGGTTTCCTCCCACATTCCAAAGACATGCATCTGGAGCGTTTCTCCCCGGGCCTCTGCTGAAAACAGGCTCTGTGGAACCTAGTCGGACATTCCCGGCCAACAAATGTTAAACAAAAATAAATAAAAAAAAATAAAATTGTGATCTCTGCAGGGAATCTACCTCCCACAATCACATTTCTCTATCTTAGATGACATGTACAAAACAGAAAGAGGAGTGTCCTCGGTGGGGATGCTTATCTGTCTAACAGCAAAGAAAGAGGCTTGAATTATATGACTGACAAAGCAAAGATGAAGAGACAGTTCTGAAGTACTTTGCATCCATATGTCACACATGTATCTCTGCCTCCATCAGGCTGAGGTTATATGTCAGAAGTACGGTGCAAGGGGAGGACACCCAAGTTTTGTACTCTGGCTAGATGTTCAGCTATCTATGGCAGGATATTCCCATCAGGTAATTATACTGCAATAGTGATTATGGAAGGACATCTGAATAAACATATTCATTCAAGAGATATGTTCTACAAGGCATAATGGACAGATGGGTGAGTCATAACATTTGCTACACTGGCCCTGTTTTCCAGCTGCCAGGATAGCTTTTTCTTTTGGTACATAAAAATAGGAGACCATACTTGCCTAAATGACTTCTTCTGTTGCTGCCTGGCTGAAACCACTGGCCCTGGTCAAAAAATTCTTTGTGCTCTCTCTATGTTAATATGACTTGCCTAGAAATCAGACCATGACACCATCTTTCCTTTCATGAAACCACACAATCTGTGTCCTCTTTTTTCTCTGTAACCATAATCACTCAAATGATTTTCCATCATGCCTTGCCCTCTTGAGTAGTCGTTTTATCCTACCAACATTTCCAGCTTCATCTGGAAATTAATACACACTGTTACTTCAACATTTTATTCTCTTGTTGCAGGGCCACGATGGCTTCCAAATGGTGTTTTAATGCCTTGTCAACTTTAGAGTTCTTTTTGAATGTTTTCTATAAAACTGTCAAACTTTAATGATGACCTTTTGAACCTCAGAGAGTCTTTAGATTCAAGTAGTTCTCAACTTACACTTCAAGATGTTCTAAATTGTACTGCTTACCTGAACAAATTGCTTGAAATTGTTCTATTTATTTTCCATTGCATTTTTACAGTACACAGACTAAGTGTGCAGTGTTTGCTGTTACAGTGACCTCACAGTTAGACTACTAGCTTGTTTTCTGGTGGCAGGAGAAAGTAGGCCGGTTTAATTCCAGGAGTTTGCTTGCTTTTAGGTGACTCTCAGTGTGTTGTTATTGGTTGGGGTACTCTGTTGAGCCTTACCTTGCTGTTTTTCCTGTGTACTTAAACAGGTACTTTGTGTGCTGCTGTGCTTAACATCATGTCACGCCAATGTGTAATGTGCTGATGCAGGCATCCTGACTCACATGTGCTGCTATACCTCCTCCCTCCCTAAACTCTATTACTCAGTGTTGCTAATGATACAAGTGCCATCAGCTGTCCAAAGTGGTGCGATGAGATGCACCATGTAGTAGGTTCACTGATGTAGTTATTTATCTTTGTTTACTGGGAAAGTCCAACTGGGATAAAACCATTTTTCAGCAGAGGCCAGGGAAGAAAAGCTCCACATTTAACACCAGTTTTGACATATACAAAAAATATAGTTTTATTTATGTATTTATTTACTTATTCATTGACATTTGTTAACCGGGTTAGTCCAGCTGGGTTTGTAGCCCATTTTCAGTGGAGACCCAAGGAGAAAAGTTCCAGTTAAAACAATTTACAGAATGTTGAGATTTAACAATACAAGAATAATACTATTTAAAAACAGGCAAAAAAAAAAAAAAAAAGAAAACAAGTGGAGAGAAAAAAGTACAAACAAAAATAGACAAGTAGCAATTCACAAAAAATAGCAGTCAGTAGCTATAAATGGGTTTTCGTTCATTGTTAAGAGGTTATAGTTTCTGGATAAGTACCTGGAGGTCACACAGAGAAAAAAAAGTTGGGACTAATACAAGTGGATTGTAATGGGAGTGAGATATAAAGAGAAAAGGAGGAGTTAGGTAGGGTCATGACAGGGGCAAGTTTTGTTGTTAAGCAGATAGAGCTTGAGCTCTTTTTTAAAGTGTGATGGGATGGAGCGGATGCTTAAAGGAAGTTTATTCCAAACTTGGGCTATGGTACATTTGTAGAGTAATTTTCCCACAGTTTACTTTGGTTTATAGATGTCCAGGAGCTGCTGGTTAGACGTGTGGAGGGTCCTAGAGGGGTGTAGGTAGACACCAGGGAGGAGTTACATAATATCAGAAGGAATACAAAATATAGGTAAGTGTACAAACATGCGAGAAAAAGCTTTTAAATAGCTTACATAACCATTTAGAAATAGAGCATGTACATAACTTGCATAGGTATATACAATGTCGAACATTCATTTGAAATAGACACAGGTTTGTATGTAGCAAAGAGATATATAATATTTCAAAAGATACTGTAATATTACCTGCGATTTCTAGCAATTAAATTAATGAAAAGAGGAGGCAGCTTAACTATGGAATTATTAGAAAGGGGAGAAGGTGGTTTATAATGAAATATAGTATGATACATCAGTATCAGAGCAACTATGAAAGTATTGTTAAAGTTAAGATTGGTAGTATAGTAATTACAAAAGTGAGAATAGTTGGGACTACCTGAACGGTTATAAGGAGTACAAGTTTTGGATAAATAATGACAGAGACTTATGAAACTATGAAACTATGACACAGTAGAGGCAGTGAGATAGTGGTTGATCTAATTAGAGAGAATAGATCGAGTCTTGTCACTTAGAGCCTGTAATTGATAGAACTTATGTAAACAAAGTTACTCCTTGTGGTTTAGTGAGTATCTTTAGGAGTCCTCCAAGCAATCTGTAAGCAACCCATAGCTGCTCTACAGCGCTCCCACTGCACAGATGCTGACCTGCAGATGGTCTACATTGCCTAAAGTTCACAGCTGTCAACTTAACCTTAAATTACTTCATTTAGCAATACATAGTTATTCCAAGTTAGGAAGTGTATCCTTCCACCAAAAAAATATCTGCCTAGATACATTCCCCCAGAAGAAAGCTATGTTGTTATATCCCTCCTCAATATAGCCTGTTGTATCTTCTGGCTTTTCCCGGTTAGGGGTCGCCACAGTGGAACTCCGGTCCGCTAATGATTGGCAGCCGATTTTTACATACCGAGTTGCCAGCCCTGGCGCACAACCTTCAACGAAGGTACACCCATTCAAGCATGTCTCCACACAGAAGACGCTTTAGCTGAGAATCGAACAGGTCAACAACTTACTGTGAGGCGACAACGCTACCGCAGCACCACCACCGCAGTCCTCCACAATATAGCCTAAATAACCATATTATTTAGCTGCATTCAGTGATTCCCTTCTGTTGTCAACCTAATAGGCACTTGGTATCCTCAGGCAGTATATAACTGCCATATGCTGACAGATAATGATATTTTAATACTAATAATTCTGCTTGTGAGAGACGCAAGCATTTCAAAAATATGGAGACCTCATTCTCACAAAAAACATGGACAATAAATAATATATGTTTACCACAACCTACACCAAATCACACTAAACTGTCTTATGTGTAGGTTGTAAAAAACATTCTTGTCTCCTAGATCCATGAAGAGTAGGTCACAACATAAATCCAAAACTGCAATACCTTCAGTCGTACCTTCAACAGACAGTCACCAAGAGTCCAATCACCTTAAATCCACTAAACCAAGTCACTCTTCAAATAAATATGTTTTAGTGATTCCAGACTCTAGAGTCAGCCACAGAGGTTCTCCTCTCATTAGACTAGAAAAAACAGGGTGACACTGAGTTCTCTCTCAGATACCAGGATCTCTGATATCTCAAGGGCCCTTAAGACCATTTCACCTGACAAATATTAAAACAACAAGGTAGTGGTCCATGTGGGAGTGAATTACTTGTGATGCAGAACTCAAGACACTGGTCTTTCTTCAAAAATGATGTCTAGGTATATAGAAAAGATAAGTGGCTTCAACAACTGATTAAGTATTTCGTGTCATTCCAGAGGGATCCAGCATATGCCAGCAGGGGATGAAATGCTCAACAATCCTCATTGCTTTGCAAAAAAAAAAAAAAAAAAAAAAAAACAAAGCATAACATATCAGGTACAAAACTGGATCACATTAAGGTGGCTCTGCTCAGTGCCAGAAATCTCAACAACAAACTGTTGCCCTTGAGGTTCTCCTGTATTTGGAATACATCAACATTTTTGTAATTACTGAAACTTGGTTTAAATGTATAGAACTTGGGGAATGGCACTGGGTGCTAGATGAGTCATCTATGGCTCTACATATTAGATTTAGTCACAAAAATATTCTTTAACTTGGCCTTACAAATATAGCTTCTTCATGCACTATTCCACTGGAATGCCCTTACCCCGTTAAGTCAGATCATAAACTGGTTGCTATCACCTTCAAAATCGCTAAACCCTCTGAAACCAGTACATCAGAATTCAAGTATTTCAAACATACTATCATTATCAAATTCTATGATGAAGTTTAAAATTTCGCTTACAGCAGCATCAGTCTCAGCGTTGCAACATCAGGTAGCTTCACAAAGGAGTTCTATGCCCACTTAGGTAAATGCGTACAACTGGCTATCCTAACCATGTCTAAATATAACATGCAATTCAAAACAAACTGCCATGGTATTCCAACATAAATAAACTTTACAATAAAGAAAAAAAACTCTTTAAAGAATCGAACAGATAAAAAAACAGATATTGGGATATTATCAGAAATATTACAACTTGTAAAATACTATTAGATATACTAAAGCGGCTCATGAACTTAAGGTTAGCATCTGATGCTAAGGACAACTAAGTTCATAGCTGTGCAGTAGGCAATCAGTAGAAGTTCTCCAACAGCCCTACTCAAAAGTTCCTCTAGCCTCAAGGAGGCAAGACAACAGACAAGGGAGAAGCAGAGGATGTCCATCCAAATGTCTAGGTTTACTCTGAAGGTGGCAAGGATGCTACATTACTTGACTTGTGATGGAAGTTTGTTCCAGAGCTGAGGGATACATTGCGATATGAATCTATCACACCAGCATGTCTTACTTAACTGCTGATGAAGGTTACTTCCTTTAGCCAAGTATTTGAGTTACTGTTACTGGAAACAAGATGTCAAACAGGGTTGGGTCTTTCATGGCTTAAAAACTAGACCAAGATCTTCAAGGACTGAATACAGAGAGAGGGCTTCCAGTCTCTTCTGATAACCAAGATTTTCCTATTGATCCTTTTATTTATGAATCTCGGAGGTCTCTCAAGTTGTGGGACATGTTTAGATAAAAAGATGTCAAAAGGTGCATTATATTCAATAATGAGTCTGATAAGATACGAGTAAAGGGAAATTAAGACTTCTTTAGATTAGTGCATATGCTTTTTGAAATTAGATGGGCCAGATAAAAAGCTTTCAGAACTATACTGTGGAAACACGATGGTCAAATGATAAGGAATTATCAACCAAAATAACCGATTCCCTTGTAACAGTGGCTGACTGGGGGGGGGGGGGCATCACCTATACTGTAAGTGAAACTGTTTTATCAAAACTACCTATGCTATATTTTTTTCACATTTAATTTAGAACCATTGTCCTTGCACCAATGGTCTAATCCATGTTGGAACAACTGTGAGTCAGTTGAAGATCGAATAACACCACCCAATTTACAGTCATTTGCAAAATTAGTTAAACATAAACCAGGAATGTGGGCCTGATGATCCGAAAAATAGATGCCAAATATGAAAGGGCCCAAAACTGAGCCCTGTGGTACATCGCTGGTAACTGTTTTGCTTTTAAAAGTGGAACATGAAATTTAAACATATGGGTTTTATTAGACAACCAGTTATTTATTCACTATACAATACAAGGATTTATCTTCAGATTTACAAGTCTGTCAATAATGCTTGCATAGGGAACAATGTCAAAGGCCTTGGCCAGGTTTATATATGCTGCATACAATGCATAACTGTTATCCACTGCTTTGGTTACTTTTTCAAATAAATTAACGAGGTTAAAGAGGCAGGACCTTCCTTTGACTAAGACAAATTGATGAAGGTCCAGGGTTGTGAGATTTTCAATGTCCAGATTAATGAGGTCTGAGATAATATGCTCCATAGGTTAACATATGAGACTAGCGAGACTAATGGGGTCTACAACTAATAAGGTCCATGGCTGAGTAATAGCATTACAATGGATGTTTTCCAGACTTCAGGAATGTAACCAATGGAAAAGCTTAGACTGGGGGTTCAGAAAGGCTATAATGGCACTGATAATCAGGCAACCTGGTATGTTATCAGGGCCCATGGATGAAGTATTCTTAGTTTTTTTGGGGGGGGCTTAGGGAACCTGCTTCATATTAATTAAAGGGGGTGGCTGGCATTGTGAAATCTGTGGAATAGCTATAAATATGGGTGGAGTAAAAGTTGCACAAAATTTGTTAGCTAAGAAATTAGCTATTTCCTTTGGGTCAGAAAGTGTAGTATTATTGTGCTCTAGGTCTAAACATTATCTGTTGGGTTTTACTTCTCAACTTCCTGTCATAATTAAACAAATATTTATAGTTATTTTTGGTTTTCTCGGCAATTTTAATTTCATATTCAGCTTTGAGCTTCCTAGTGGTTCCCTTAAGCTCTTTGTTATTTAGCTTACATTTTCTCTTAAGGTAGGCAGAATGAGACTTCTTAGAATCATCACAAATCCTTTTCTAGCTACAGTAGGAAATAAGAAACACCACACAACACTGCTCTGAAGTTATTCAAATGGCAGCACCTATTTTGGCCCTACCTATTTATGTATTTTGACATCTGATTACCAAGAATGTTCCACTGGGTAGGTGCCCATTTTCAGTGGAGGCTCGAGGAGAAAATCTTCAAAACTCAAACCTATTCTGTCATCTAAAGTCTACATATTACTAACTCAGTCAGACCTCAGTCAGCACTAAATATCATGTACTGAAGATGTTTTCCAAGACCAAAAAAATACTTCCACCATTGGACCTGAAAATATACCAGACTGTTTAATAAACAGCATCTACGAGCCTTGGCAGAACCATTCCTCAAAATGTTTAACCTATGTTTAGCAAAAGGCTTTGTCTCTGAAGTTTGATGTACAGCAATAGTTATACCCTTCCAAAAGGGTGGCCTACCACTAACCCCAGGAATTATTGGCCAATTAGCCAAAGTCTCACCTGCAAAGTCATGAAACATATTATAACTGACCTGATAAGCTATGATATCAAAAATATCAGTAGGCCAGATTTGCATCAGTCTGGCTTTGTCAAGGGTAGATCCGGTCTAAAAATTTGGTTAACTTTATTTTATTTGTATTTGTTGACTGGGTAGAGCACTGATCTCCATGGACCTTTTTCAGCCTCAGCTCAGAAGCAGTGTCTGGTAAAGTGATTTGATCAGAGTCACACAGTTAGACAATGGAAGCTGAGGAAATCAAACACAGGACTACAGGAAAAAGCCAACTACCAGACTTCTATGAAAGGGTAATACAGGCTGTCGATAGAATATGACCAATGGTATCCTATAGGGCTCTGTGCTGGGATGTTTTCTGTTTGGCATTTACTTTTTGAATCTCCAGACCATGAATCAAGACCTCTGGATGCAAATGACTACAAACTGGGAGTCATTATGAAGTCCTCCTCTGACACCCCAACCCTTTAGCAAGATGGTTAGATCAGTCGAGCCCAGTGGGAACACACTGTCCTTTAATTCAGAATTGTATAGATTCCTGAGAAGAGCTCAATTTGCCTTCTATGCCATTAGGGATCCAGTGGTCCTGGATTTCCTTTATCTCAAGAAATATTAAAGTCACGCTAATTCCAGAGCCAGGGACCTAAATTTTTACCAACACATAAAAATAAAAGGAGAGATCGGTTCATCGTGCAGTGCCTCCCCACCCTCTGCAACAGACTGCCCTTACAAATAAATTAATGTGATACATTGTCTTCCTTCAAACAGGAGCTGTATGACTGGATGGGTACAAACAAATTCACCCTGGGCTTGACGGGCATAACCATCCTCGGGAGGGGGAGATTACAGTCTAAGAGTGAGCACTGATAAGATGGAAATTGCCATGTGACCAAATTGCCTTGTATTTTCTATGGGTCTACAATACTAAATTATTTTCCTTTTTTAATGTCCATATAACTAAGGTTCAATTAACAGGTCAGTAGTTTCCAGCTTCTGTTCTGTTCCTATCTCTTGTGAAAAGGATACTAATTTTCTTTTTTAGACACCAGAATAAGCAACTTAATTTTTGCTTAGCCTAAAATTTACCGCCATTAGATTGGGCAAACCAACAGTGCACTTCCAGGATTTTTCTCCACTTTTCTACATTGTAGTGCAACCATGGATTTGGCATATATAAGGCAGAGGGGTAAACATGAACAAGCTCTCCAAATGGTGGTGTTGGTGGTGGGGGAGTTGACCCTCTGCAAAAAAAAAAAAAAAAAAAAAAAAAAGGGCTTTTTCATGGATTTTCAAGATAAAATCTTTGGTATTCAGAAGTCTGAAAAGTGTAACTTGTTCCTGTTTACTTGACAAACTGTAGAGATACCTCAGGAACCTTCTCCTCCTACGGTTTATTAAAGAAAGGTGAGTGGTATTAGTACATTCTCCTTTCACTTCTCTAAATTCTACGATGCATGCCATCACACCCTACTGTCTTCTGAGCCTTTAGATGTTAGAGTTCCTATGAAAGGACAGGGTGAAACCTCCTTATCCTGAGTAATACTGTTGTGCTGGTTTGGCAAGGATCACATAGTTTCACCGATGGCAGTTTTGTTGAAGGGATTTTTGCTGAAGCCTATAACACAACTAATAATTTAAGTGACTGCTTTTTTCAGACTTTTTTCCTAAAAAATATTGTTTGATTTATGTTTTATATAATTGACAGGTAAGCCTGTGTGCTATTTTTGGTTAGAGAGCTAGTTCTTACTGTTCTGAATAGTGGTTACAGTTTAATTTTCAGTAAGGGTTGCAATGCTGTAGACAAAGAATGAGGTCCAGTCTCAGTGGTGGTAGTCCTTGCCCTTTCTGGGTGACTTTGTGACCATTGCATCAGTATACTTAAGTAAGGAAGTGTAGGGTGCAGCACAGCAACTCGCCCCTGCAAAAAACATTATTTTATTGATGTTCTGTAGTTATTTTGACTATAGCATTTTTTTACATAGGAGTATGATAGCTTGATGAAGTGCTTTGGAGTGTTTATGTTTTGATGAAGACTGATCATGTGACATGATTCCATTTGAGCAACTCTCCTTCCTCTTCCATCATAAAGCTGAACAGAAGTATTCACTTAGCAGCTTTGCATTTCTGACATCTTTCTCTGCTAAAACTCATTCTGTCTTATTAACCTTCATTAACACTACATGTTATCCCGCTTGTTTTCTTATGTGCCTACAAATGTTTTACCTTCCTCCTTCGGGGAAATGGCTATCTTTGTGCTGCTTTGGCCTTTTTGTAATTTTATTTCTGACATGCACTACATGCTGCTTTCTGTTTCATTTGCGTAAATCCTTATCTTCCAGTTTTCTTAATCCTTGTACTTTTGGAACACTAAGTAGCCCTCTTCTTGAACCCCTTATTTGAGAGTTGAAGTATTTTCCTTCTTTTCTATTTGCTGATCTGTTCTACATACATAATCTTGTTTCTGTGACATAAACCAAACCCTGGCGCCATGGAACAATCTTGCATATGTAAAACCTCTTAAGTTAATGAGCTCTGACACTTTTAATAAGTTCATGCTTACTGTACATTAAAACAGTTTCTAGAAAGCTATGACTTTCTCGTTAAAATTCAGGTAGATTACTCTCACAGCAACCATCTTCAACCCCACCAGCATGGTAGCGCTACAAAAATATTCGAAGATAATTTCCACATGTATGTTTGCCTTTAGCATACTGCTGATGCATTTGGCACTGCAAGAAGGAAATACATTTTCTGAGAATTCAGACATCCTATTAGATGACAATATATCTGTTATTATAAAAGAGTGTAATAGGAATAGAATTTAGCAGATCATAAAATACTTATAACAAATACCTTTTTTAGTTGATCAAATAAGTCTGCCATCTACAACATTTGAAACTGTCGCTCTCTAAATGATATATATATCTGTAAATATATATTGCCTGAAGTAAAATAAATGAATGAATGTATAAATAAATTTAGAGAAAGGATTTGTAACATTTGCCAATATATGGTTCATGTCTGCTCCCCAAATCAATTTGACATTCTATTTTTATAATATTGGTACAACTGTAAACAATATACTTATGTTAACAAAGTGTGAAGATTTTTTTCCAAGTTAATAATTACGATCTTTTCATCTGAGTGAGTGCCACTTACTAATGCTATAACATTACTACATTCAAAATACAGTTACTGTGACTCCGATATGTGTAATCCATTAGCTGTTCTGTGCACAGTGCAGAGTTTTGTTTCTGTTCTATAGAATTACCTGGTGGCTTTTCTCCGACTTTAACTGGGATGGACTCTTGACTGGGCTCACTGACACCATACATGTTAGTGGCTCGCACCCGGAACTTGTATTCACGATCTGTCAACAGGTCTTGGATATTGTAAGATGTGCTACGACATGTTGTAAGATCGGTCCACTGTTTGTTTATGCTGTCCCAGATTTCCACTGTGTAGGACTGTACTGCACTTCCTCCATCGTACGTTGGCCCATACCATGAGAGGGTCAGTGTCGAGCTACGTACATCAGAGGCACACGGACACCTAGCAGGGGGTTCAGGTTTGTCTGCAGAGAAAGAAACAAACATACTTATGTCTACTCACAGAAACTAAATTTGACTCTGACCATTTAAACAAGTCTGCCACTGGATTCTCTTAACCACTTTCATCACACACTAATGTCTGCCTATCCTCCTTGCTTTGTGACTGCTATTTGATAGACTCTTATGTCTAACAAATAATCACCTGAAGCTGATCAATACAGGGACTCCGCATCAGGAACTCACCATCCTACCTGTTATGAAGTGGTGCCTTCCATGTGTTCCTGTCCATTCGAAAACACTGTCTTTCTGCCGCTTGGTCACTGATATAAGGTTATATCACCTGTAACGATTAGCTCTGCTGGAGTATACATTGTACATAATGATGTCCCTTAGCTTTCTGATTTTTTTTCAGTGAAAGTGCTACTTTAACTACTGTCCTTGGTACTAGCTTCATTGTACGTCATTTCTAACATGCAGTCACCAAATCAAACAGAATGCTTCTTAAGAGAATTCACTGGACAACAAAAGAGTGGAGGTATATATATATATATATATATATATATATATATATATATATATATATATATATATATATATATATATATATATATATATATATATATATATATATATATATATATATATATATATATAGAAGCCTTAACTAGCAGGTCTTTTATACTAGTCTGTTGCAATATATTCAAAGAAAACCCTAAGGGATTGGGTCTACATAGTATAGGCAAAGTCTGAAATCCTATACCATAAAACCCATAACATTAAGTCTTATAACTGAAACAGACTGGATTTCACATTACTGAACAATACTACCTGTTTACTTGTTCTAACACATTCACTAATCAGAGTTCCGTAATCAGGTTACTGTACAGAAGGTAAAACACAGACACTGTTCTCATTATGCAGTTGTATTTTGCACAGAAATAATATCTTTGTGCCATACTTAGGCTCTTTTCATCAAAGCAACAGGCCAAAGCATAGCTATCACAAATGCTTTTCTCTTAATTATATATTGCTACATTTACACATCAGTAAATATAGCTTCTATGTAGGAAAAACAAATAGAGAACTGAGGTTTAGAATACGTGAACATTTGTTATATATTAGGAATCGGAACTTGACAAATGCATTGGCTATGCATGTGCAAAACAATGGGTCAAAGCATACATTCAGATTCCAAGTAATAGAAATAATAAGAGAGAATGAGAGAGGGGGAGATATCATAAATAGAACTGAGACCTCTGAAACATGCTGGATTATAAGACTCAGAGCAGATAAGGGTCAGGGTTTAAACGACAGGATTCCCCTTAAACCCATATTACAAAACAGGTCTTTGATCTAATAATGTGATTTCAATACATTAAATAAGTAGCCAACTATATCATTTTATATTTAATGGGTTATGGAAATAAATATGTGTATACAGAGAGAATTTTTTAAATATATGTATTTTTTATACGTAGATATATGTATACATATTCTTTATATATTTTATATATATTTGCATACATTTTCTTATTTTTTATATTCTTTTCTCATTTGAAATGTAGGAAAACATGGGAAAAATATATATTTTAAGTTAAAAGAGGTTATGTGGATTTAAAGCACTGTTTTTATGAACAAGCCATTATGAGATGTTAAAAGGTTAATTATATTAATTATGTTAATAGGCTGATTTATAAGACCTCTATGAAACAGAGCGTAATATGATGTTAGGTTGTTAAAAGGTCTGAAGAAGTGGTGTGAGAAGCACCACAAAAGCGCTTACATATAATATTTTATTTTTTAAAAAGTTTCGTAATTTCCTTGGCTGTGGTTTGGATCGCTGGTTGATTTTGTGATTTTCTTTGAACTTTGGACTTTTCTGGCGATTCATTTACACTAACCGTGACCTTAAGAAACTGTTTACATAGCAATAAATCTGCTCATTCCCTAACCCTAACTGTAATACTTCCCTCTCACTCCCTAACTCAAAATTTCCTGATCACTTCCTACACCTAAAACTGCAAGCCCCATTCCAAAATATCTCTCTGCCTGATTTTTATATTACATAATTAAGAATAGAATAGGATGAAAGAAGTGAAAAAAGAAAGAATAAATTATATATGGGGGTAAAAGCGTTAGGCTGATACACAGATTAAAGTTTACATATGTGTAATTACTTTTATACAGAAAATCATTTGAAAGGAAGATGTAGAAAGTAGCAAGAAAACCTATATTATCATTTAATAAGCATCTACATTTAGAAGTTTTCAACATACACCTTTTGAGGTTCTTTTGAAATAAGTGGGAATATTTATTAGTTATAAATACTAAAAATACTTCCAAATTTGCCTTTGTCAAGCTTCATGTCAGAGAAGTAAATTTCCCCTGAAAAATTAACTCTTGAAAGTCCAGAAAAATACAGTTTTAATGATGCACAAAGGCCAATAAGCCAAATGCCACTAGCTATAGACATGTTTCACCCTTGTTTGGACTCATAAGTGCAGAATTTAGCAACGTCCTGAAACACTCATCATATAAGAAGACTGAAATACATTTACATCAGGGCTAGGTAACAAATAATGTTCCACAACAGATCATAAAAGGATATGTTTTTTCTTTGTTGCACAAGACCTTCTTTTGTATGCACATGGCAATTTCCTAATACGTTCCATTTACGTCTCCCTCTTACTTGTGCAGCAGCTCAAAACATTCAAAACCCTTTGTCTTGATGGTAATACTTCCTGTATCTGCAGTTTGAATCACCACTTCTAGTCAGAATTGAGATAATGAGCTGGGATGTTTCCAGACTGGCATTTACTTGAGAATACGGTGAAATGGGGGAAACATTTAAAGGTGTCCTGATGGGCATTTCTAGATGACAGCATACCTGGGATGTCCCCACAGAGCAAGAATGAGGAAAAACAGTTGTTATATCTGGTGATAGCCGGGGATGCAAAACAGTCTCAGCAAGTCTTCTGCCAATGATGGTAAACCTGCCACGCTACAAATGGATTGTGGGACCAATCATGAGGTATCAGTAAGCATCAACTGAAGCAGTCCATTAAACAGCTACCTTCTCCAGGAATGTGGCTTGTAGTTAAAACATCCTGCCAACATAGCCTATTCTCTAACTGCATTTTGACAGAGGTGATTGCAGTGAGTTTCCTCTTGTTTGTTTATATACCAAACCTCTGCTATGTTATTGGTGTTGTTGGGTATTACATCCGTGGGCAGAGGGTCCTTAAACATCTGAAGTATGAGGAGGACAATGCTCATCTCCAGAGCAGATTGGCATCTAACTGTTACCATATATCTTGCAAAGTGTGCCCTTGACAATGCCTCCTCCTCACTTTAGAACAGAGATGTCGATGGTAACAGCCACAATGGGGGTACATATTTGGAATGCGAAGATGCCATCTTCAATGTAACTTGTCGGAGAAGGAATTCTTTAAGTGTTTTGTTATAAGAGCTGTTAAGCGGGACCACCTAACTTTTGAGCTCCACAGCAAAATTCTCATGTACAGCTTGGCAAATGGACAGAAGTATCCTGTCTACAGGAAAATGTATCTGCAGGATATGGTGTGCAGAGGGCCTAGTGTAAGGTCAGCTTTTGAGAGGGCTCTAACTGGGACTTTGCCATGTTCACCATAATTCCTAAACGCTCAGAAAATACTCAGAAGAGATACCTGAGCAGTGATCAGTTTGTTCTGCACTGAAGCAGCTAGACATGAGTCATCAACATAAAGAACCACCTTCACATCTGTCAGTCTCTGGTGTACTGCAACTATGGACATGTGAACACCCTGGGGGCTCAGGTGAGACTGAGTGGAAAAGTTTAGAACTGAAAATGGCTTGCTCATACATCAATACATCAACCCCCTTTTCCCCATTTTTCTACATGAGGTCAGGGTGCCATGTTAACTGTCGCCATCTCTCTTGATTCAATGCTACACTCGCGCTTGACTGTCACAGAGCTTCTCTCACACAATCCATCCACCTCTTTGCTCGATGTCCTTGTTTCCCCTTACCTATTTTTTGTCTCTCCGAAATCTTCTTCACCAGGTTGTTTTCTGCTTTCCTCCACATGTGCCCATACCATTGCAATCTGTTCTCGTTGACCTTTTCTGCAATTGGAGCTACTTTAGCTTCTGGTCTTATGTCAACTCAGAGATAGGAACAGTTTGCCTTTGTATCCCACTTTGGAGGCAGTAAGAGGTCATCTGTCCCTCTTCTTGTAGGCAATGACGGCCGTCACACAAAACACGTGAATAAGAAAAATAACTTCCAGGGACTATACAGTTTTCTTTTACTGTCCTCCCCAACGCAAATCTCGCTCTGTCTCCTTGCTAGACATCCCACCCATAAAATGAACATGACAAGAAAAGAGGTGCTACATCTAATAAAGTAAATAGCCATCTAAGGGGATTTGCCACACCATAAAGGATTACGTTATGAGTTAGTAGAAAGTAAGATGGGAGATGAGCAGTTCGGATTCAGATCATGATGCAGCACAACTGACCCAATATTTGCAGTGAGATAGATAGCTGAAAAGAAGCTAGAGATGAGGAAAGAATCCAACTGAGCATTCCTAGACTTGGAAAAAGCATACGACAAAGTCCTAAGAGAGCTGAACTGGGCAGTACTGCAGTGGTGTGAAGTCCCAGAAACATTGGTAGAATTAGTGCAGGCTATGTATAAGGACCCAATTGCTCAATTACGAACAGTATTCGGCCTCACAGAGGGGTTCCCAGTGGAAGTAGGTGTACATCAGGGTTCAGCTCTGAGCCCGCTGCTGTTCATGCTGGTGATGGACTACATTAGCAAACAGGTCAGAGGAGACAGATCAACAAAGTTGCTGCATGCAAAGTAAGTGGCATTACAGGCAGACTCTGAGCAAGAACTTCAGCAAAGGATAGGGGAACAGAAGGCACATGGGATGAAACTGAGTACAGATAATACAGTGGTAAGGGCATCAAATTTGAGAAATCAGAATAAATTAAGAATTGAGATAGAAGGGAAGACAGTGAAATAGGTTAACAGCTTCAAGTATCTGGGAGGGGTGGTGGAAGAGAAAGAAAGTCTGACTGAAGAGGTCAAACTTGGAATCAGAGGTGACTGCAGCCAACTGGCATAGAGTGTCAGGTGTAGAGTATGACAAAAGAATGCTAAAGAAACTGAAGACTAAGGTGTACAAAACAGTGGTGCAACCAGTACTACTGTATGTTACAGAAACCTGCGCAGTAAAGGCAGAGCAAATAAGGAAGCTAGAGGTGATGGAAATGAAGTGCCTATGATGGATGATTGGCTGCACACTGTGGGACAGATGAAATTAGCTACAGAACATCATTGAATAGTCATAGATTCTGGTCTTAAACCTCTCAAAGTGGTCTCAAATAAGACAAAAAAAATGAAAACAGGAAAGCAATCTTGACATGCGGGTGAAATGAGCAGAAGACCAGCAGATATTTTCATGTATCACCTAAGAGGGGAAGGCAGGCCAATTTACTTCACTTGAGTTCAGGTCTTTATAAAAAAGCAACCATTATTTCATGAACTTATAAAACAAATTCATTGTTAAATCATTAAATTACCTAGTTTACTTTGGTCAACTGGTCAATATGTACATCCATGGAGATACTCAAACACATGGACAAGTATAGGAGGAGAACAAAGATAACATAAGATATTACAACATTAAATAGTTACTGATTAAAATATACAAATTTTGATTTCTAAACAGGAAAATAAGGTTCTGCATCAATACTGCTAGATAGCTTCACTGAAGAATGTTTATATGAGAAAGGAAAAAAAAAGTTTTAACATATCAGGAACACCAGACAAATCACAAACTGCTGGAAAATTTCTAAGCAACATTTTTCTTAAGACCATGCTTGCAGGGGTGCTAAAAATACAAAGTGTGTCTGGTAACTGTTACATAAATCACATGCCAAAACACTTAGAAACCTAAGGTTAAAATAAGCAAAATATTTTTTTTCTGACACTTTCTCTGCAAACAAAGAAAAATCACTCTAAAGCTAGAAAAGTATGTGTGTGTGTGTGTGTGTGTGTGTTCAACTTGCTCAATACTGCAGAAATGCTTGAGATTCACAGCTCTGTTCTTTAACCATCAGGCTCAGAGTTCATATCAAACACACTTCCCATGTCATGGAAAATTCATTGACCCCCTCTTCAAATGAATAAACAACCTAAAGAGTCAGTGGTAGAAATAATAGAGACCTCAACCCAAAAATGGAAATAAATGTGGCCCTCCTTTTAAGAAACATACACATACACTTTGCATACAGTCACTGGAGTTAATAAAATATCAAGGGAATGTCAGCTGCGTTTATTCTTGTACTGCTCCTTCTGCTTTTTTCCACTCCTTGTAATAACACCATTCTGATTTATTCTACTTAAATCCACTTCTTACTACAAAGATATTCACTTATCAGCCTGTTTTCTCTCCTCAGGTTAACCGATCATATAAAGACCTCACCCTTCTCTGCTCTCTGACCTATCATCCTCAAATGGCGCTTAACTCATCCATGATCATTCAGAACTATCATTCGAACCCCGACACCTAATTTAGTCTTGATTAACCCCATCATCTAAATATTCTAAATATACACGTATGCTATCAGACTAATGGATCCATTACACCTCATAAAATATGCACATGCCAGGCTAACATGTTAACAACAATGGTATTTTTGACTGAATTGCCAAAAGATTTGGCTAAGGAACAATTTCTGGGTCATTAGAGGGTTAGGAATAAATGAGAATCTTAAAGTGGGAGGAAATTAAAACTACCATCCAGTGAAAGCTGAAGGTTTACCTACAAATAACACCAATGAGAAAAGGTTGTAGCATTACGATTGCATATGCACAACCAGACTAAGAATGGAAATCCACACATCTACTTCAGTGCAAATCTCTGTTTTCACTGCAGCATCCTTAAAAAACTCATTCATTTATTTCAGCATTTTTGAAAAATGTTCATTCTTTATAGAAAATGAGCCCTCCCATATGGTGGAAAATAAAAGACACTCTAGACTGCTGTGAAGACTGGTAGAGAACAGGCGAAAGCTGCCAGTCTAGTCAAACAGAATTTGATACATAATTCTATCATTTGTAAATATAACTGTAAAATACAGGTTTGTTTCTTAAATGAAAGAAAACACTGTAAAATGTGAACTTCAAGATTGTAGCAACATTGCCATCTGCTGTAAGGAAAACTAAGCCAAGCATTTCACATTGTTCTTTTGAAGTTAAAATTATGTCTTGTATACCTTTTGATCTAGATAGTGGTGCTGAAGAGGCTAACTGAACACATTCTTTCTATTGTTTTAACTTAAGGAATGATTACTAGAGTGTACATGTGAAATGTATTTTATTGTTGTAGTTTCCTGAGCATGTTAGACTGTTAAATAATGTGGCCTGTTGGCCTGGGAACTCCAGACAAAGTGTCAAAATGATGTAATGTGAATACTGGGAAAACCTAAGTGTCAAAATGATGTAATATGGGAAGGCCCAGCAGAAATGTTTGAGTGATTTTAAAAACTATTGTTGAGAGAGAGACTGTAAGCATTGTGATCTTGATATCCAGCTCTCAGCACTGCCTTATACTCTCTCTATGAAAGTAAGTTACTTTAGAAGTATGTTTTCTTGTAGAAATAGCTAGGACTATAACGATTAGACTTAAGTGTTTTTCTGTTATATCAGAACTTTCCTACTGTATTGTTTTAAGTTTCTGTGTGATCTCCGAACTCTTGGGCAGCACTGTGGTGTAGTAGTACTGTCTTGTGTTTTTAATTATTTATTATTAAATATTTTAAAAACCCTTTACCTGTGGCTGGTTTGTGTAGAATTAAGCTCTAGAATACATTGCATATTTATAGAGTTTATTGTACAAAGCCACTCTAATATACCTTAGACTGATTAGTCACACTTACCAATTGAATAATAATATTGCACAGTAATAAATGGACACCCTTTTAAGGTCCTTTGGGTAGCTGATAAGTATTAGCTGGTGGTGGCAGTAATTACTACCATATAGTCTGGGTAAAGGGGCACAGCTGGAGAATCTGTGTCAGCCTTTCCCAGGAGTGTCTGTGAAGTTGTATAAATACTTATTTCAAAGTGTGTGTGGTGTGTCAGCTACCTGGGCAGGGACATGAAGCACTGGTGGGACAGAAAGTGTACTGGAGGTTAGCTTGCCAGCTAGGTTGAGATCTGGACCCTATAGCTGTGCCAGTGGGGAGTCTTATTGGAGACCTGGGGAGCAAGGGAGCAACCAGCCCCAGACTGACTGTGATCTCTGTGTGCACTAAAGGGAAATTGTACTTTACTGTTTGTATTTGTTATCCTTTCCTCTTATATGAGATGTCCTCCCTGGTGTTAGTGGTAAGGATTGAGACTCCTTGCTTGCTTGGCCAGGGCACGGCCATCACATTGTGGTTTGCAGTGGTGGGATCCACTTCACACACCAATTGGCTTGTAGCGGTGTGGGTAGAGTAAATCTTGTAGCTTATGTACAGTGATCTCTGAAGGTGTTTTGTATTCTAAAACAGCCACCCAGTGAATACTTAGAGTTCAGATCACAATTGTTTTATTTCTTTTCTTAGCTTAGTTAGTCAGGGTGAGCAGGCAGCATGTCAGCAGAGGGGTATGGAAAGCTGACAAGGAGCCAGCTGGTGGACATGTGCCAGGCTAGGGGACTGGTGCATGGAAACCTGACTAAGGGGCAGACCTGATTGCAGCCTTGGTTACAGCTGCATCAGAAAACAGCATGCAGGAGGACAATCAGACTGGCAGTAGAGATACAATATCCTCGGAGAATGGACAGCTCAACCTTTCTGCAGTGGACTTAAAAATCCAGCTGGAGCTAAAGAGACTTGAGTTGGAGGCCAGGCGTTTGGAGATAGAATCCGAAGAAAAGGAGCGTCAGAGGAAGCATGACAGGGAAATGCTGACTCTTCGCCAGAGTCATGGAGGTAATGGGGAAGGGAGTAACTGGACCCCAGAAGCACAACAGGTCAGTAAATTTCTTCTGCAATTTAAAGAGGGGGATAATTTTGATAATTTCATTCATATGTTTGAGAGGGTATGCAAACAGTATAGTGTTGACCAAAGGCTCTGGGTACAGTTCCTGACCCTCTTACTCCATGGGAAAGCTGTAACTTGTATATCATAAATGCCTGACTCTGTCTGTTTTGATTATACTGCTGTAAAATAATGTCTTTTAGAACGTTTTAAGCTAATACCTGAAATGTATAGGAAAAGGTTTCGTGAGCATAGATGCAAGGCAGATGACAATGTATGCGAATATGTTGCTGAACTGAGCACTTATTTTCATAGCTGGGTGAGTGGATGTCAGGTCACCACTTCTGAAGGGCTGGCAGACCTTTTGGTGAGGGAACATGCCCTTAGCACTTTGCCTGAGGACATGAGAATCTGGTTAGCTGATAGACAATGTGCTACTTCAGATGAGTTGGGGAAGAAGGTAGACATATACCTGGCAAGCAGGGCAGCCCTGCACAGCAAGGGGACCCCCAGTACTGCTCATGGGTCTAAAGGAACCCATGGTGGGCAGCACAGACTGCCCCAACAGAATATGCCAGTAGCAGGGGAAGCTACTAGTCCAGGTACATGTCCAGGAGCTAGGGTTAAATGTTTTGCATGCAACCAATGGGGCCATGTGGTATACAGGTGTCCACGGAGGCAAGGTGGGGAACCAAAGGTGAGGGAGCCAGTAAGTGGGAAAGACAAAATGCCAATAGTAGGTTGTCTTTAGACAACAGGGGTACTAAACTACCATCCTGCACATGTCCTGAGAGGGAAGGATTTGGATGAGGCAGTACCATGTACTTATGCAGTTACACGCAGTGAGGCTAGGAGACAAGTATGTGGGTCTGGTAGCCTGGGGGAGACCCAGACAGACTGCATACTTGCAGCCAGTACTGGTGAGGTGGTTACTTCAGGAAGGGAGCTACGCTGTAGCAGTGAGATTGAAGGTGAGCCACAGCTGCTTTTGGGTACTGATGTTCCCTTGGACAGGGTAACTGCAAAGGTAGAGGTGAGTAGTAGTACCCAGGCTGACAGTGAGGCACCACTGTCAGAGGATGCGAGACTTCCTGTGGAAGGGAAGCTGGGAAGTGTTACAAGGAGAGAGTTGAGACAGGCTCAGCTCTCAGACCCTACATTGCAAGGCCTGAGGCAGGTAGCTAGGAAGGCACCTGATTCTCAAGGGAAGGAGGAATCTGTATACTGTGACAAAGAGTTACTATACACAGAATGGACCCCTAAGGGAGGGCTAGAAGGTGAGAGAGTACAGCAGTTGGTAGTACCTAGAACCTACAGTCTGGCGCTTCTAGCCATAGCCCATGATATTCCCTTTGCAGGTCATATGGGCATAAAGCATACAAAGAGGCGTATTACGCAGAACCTCTATTGGCCTGGAATTTCCAGAGATATAACAGGGTACTGCAGGACCTGTGAGCAGTGCCAAAAGGTAGGCAAGGCAGGAGACAAGGTGAGAGCTCCTTTGATGCCTATGCCTGTGATTGAGGAGCCATTTCAGAGGGCAGCTATGGATATTGTGGGTCCTCTGAGCACCGCAAGTTCCACAGGGAAAAAGTATATCCTAGTGGTTGTAGATTATGCTACACGATACCGTGAGGCAGTGGCTTTGTCCTCCATTGAGGCCGAGAAGATGGCAAAAGCTTTGTTAGAGATTTTCAGCAGGGTAGGTTTCCCAAAAGAAATATGTCTGAAAGAGGTGCCGATTTCATGTCAGACCTGCTGGCTTGTCTGTGGAAGTCCTGTGGGGTGAAGCACATTAAGACCACCCCCTACCATCCCCAGGCTAATGGTCTTGTTGAGAGGTTAAACTCTACAATCAATTCCATACTACGGGCATTTGCAGATCAGTTTAAGAGGGAGTGGGACAAATATTTGCCCCATCTGTTGTTTACTTACAGAGAGGTTCCCCAGGAATCCACAGTTTTTTCACCCTTTGAGTTGCTATACGGGCCTAGGGTGAGGGGACCTCTAGATTTAATTTGAGATGAGTGGGAAGGTGAGTGCGAGTCTCACAAGGAGTCTGTTGTGGCATATGTCCTAAACCTCAGGACAAGACTCAGGGAACTCATGGGCTTGGCCCAGGAGAACCTGGCAGAAGCCCAACAACAGAAAAAGGTGTGGTATGACAGGAATGCTTGAGCTAGAGAGTGTGCTGTGGGGCAGCAGGTAATGGTTCTCATTCCTGTCAGACACAACAAGCTGCAAGCAGCTTGGGAGGGACCCTACAAGGTGGTAAGAAAGGTAAGTGATGTTAACTACATAGTGGAACTGCTAGGCAGACAGCAGGCTCACAAATTGTACCATGTTAACATGATGAAACCTTACCATGATATGGAGGTCCTTGTGCTGGGTATTTGCAGTGGATTGTAGGAGGAGTCTGAGTGAGATCTGGGGACTGATCTCAGTGAGGCTCAGGCTGACACCTCAGTGGAAGGGGTAGCAATGTCCCAGCAGCTATCTCCTACCCAGGTTTGAGAAATCTGAGCAGTGTTGCAGGAATTTGGGGACATGCTCACTGGGAAACCAGGGTGCACCCACCTGGTGCAGCACCAGGTGGATACAGGACCCCAAAGGTCTATTAGGCAGGCCCCTTATAGGGTGCCTGAGAGAGTCAGACAGACCTTGAAGGAGGTACAGGAGATGTTGGAACTAGGGGTGATTCAAGAGCCCAACAGTCCCTAGGCCTCCCCAGTGGTGCTGGTGCCAAAGAAGGATGGCAGCACCAGGTTGTGTGTGGACTACAGGAAATTAATCACACAGTCAGATACTTACCCCATGCCTAGGACAGGTGAGGCCCTAGAGCAGCTGGGTGGGGCTAAGTATCTTACAACCACTGATCTTACCAAGGGTTACTGGCAGGTGCCCTTGACTCCCAGTGCTAGAGAGAAGTCAGCCTTTGTGACTCCTTTTGGCTTGTATGAGTTCACAAAGATGCCCTTTGGGATGAAGAATGCCACAGTGACTTTCCAGAGGCTGGTGGATAATATCCTAGTAGGAGCAGGAGGGTTTGCCCTTGCTTACCTACATGATATTGCCATCTACAGCCATTCCTGGCAAGAGCACCTTCAGCATGTCAGGGAGGTGCTGGGCAGACTACAGAGGGCATGGTTGACCAATAAGCTGAGCAAATATCAGGTGGGCATAGCAGAGGTCGCCTACCTCAGACATAGCGTGGGGAGTGGTAAGATAAAGCCAGGACCTGCCAAAGTGGAAGCCATTCAGGCCTGGCCTGCACCTGTTACTAAAAAGCAGGTGAGGGCATTCTTAGGGACAGCAGGGTACTAGAAAAAGTTCGTCCCTAGTTATAGCACCATAGCTGCTCCCCTCACAGACCTGACAAGGAAGAACAGGCCAGATAAGGTAGTGTGGACCCTAGCATGTGAGCAGGCATTTCAGAAGCTTAAAGAAGCTTTGGGAGGACCCCCTGTGTTAGCCAGTTTAGATTACAGCAAAGAATATGTTGTGCAGGTGGATGCTTCGAACCATGGGGTTGGGGCTGTACTTAGCCAGATTTCTTCAGAGGGGGAAGAGCATCCACTGGTTTATCTCAGTCGTAGGCTCCAACCCAGGGAGGAATGCTATGCTGCCATAGAAAAGGAATGTCTAGCCATAGTGTGGGCACTGCAAAACTTCAGCCTTATCTGTATGGAAGAAAATTCACTGTAATGACAGATCACAACCCCCTAATATGGTTAAACTGAGCCAGCCAGCAAAACGCCAAATTGCTAAGATGGAGCCTGGGGTTGCAAGCATATATGTCAGTGCAGCACCACGGTGGAATTAGCAATGCCAATGCAGATGGGCTCTCAAGACAGGGAATGGGGTGAGGTACACCCAGATAGATCTAACCCTCTCAAGCGGCGTTTCTCAAGGTTCACCTGAAAAACTAGCTTGATTTCTCCAGGGGGGGAGAGGTGTAAAGACTGGTAGAGAAAGGGCGAAGGCTGTCAGCCTATTCAAACAGAATTTGATACATAATTCTATCATTTGTAAATATAAATGTAAAATACAAGGTTGTTTCTTAAATGAAAGAAAACACTGTAAATTGTGAACTTCAAGATTGTAGCAACACTGCCATCTGCTGTAAGGAAAACTAAGCCAAGGATTTCACATATGTTCTTTTGAAGTTAAAATTATGTCTTGTATACCTTTTGATCTAGATAGTGGTGCCAAAGAGGCTAGCTGAACACATTCTTTCTAATGTTTTAACTTAAGGAATAATTACTAGAGTGTACATGTGTAATGTCTTTTATTGTTGTAGTTTCCTGAGCAGGTGTTAGATTGTTAAATAATGTAGCCTGTTGGCCTGGGAACGCCAGACTAAGTGTCAAAATGATGTAATGTGTATACTGGGAAAACCTAAGTGTCAAAATGATGTAATCTGGGAGGGCCCAGCAGAAATGTTTGAGTGATTTTAAAAACTATTGTTGAGAGACTGTAAGCATTTTGATCTTGATATCCAACTTTCAGCACTGCCTTATGCTCTCTCTATGAAATTAAGTTACTTTAGAAGTATGTTTTCTTGTAGAAATAGCTAGGACTATAAAGATAAGACTTGTGTTTTTCTGTTATATCAGAACTTTCCTACTGTATTGTTTTAAGTTTCTGTGTGATCTCTGAACTCTTGTGTGGTGTAGTAGTACTGTCTTGTGTTTTTAATTATTTATTATTAAATATTTTAAAAACCCTTTACCCGTGGCTGGTTTGTGTAGAGTTAAGCTCTAGAGTACATTGCATATTTATAGAGTTTATTGTACAAGGCCACTCTAATAAGCCTTAGACTGATTTGTCACACTTACCAACTGGATAATAATATTGCACAGTAATAATTGGACACCCTTTTAAGAGCCTTTGGGTAGCTGATAAGTATTAGCTGGTGGTGGCAGTAATTACTACTGTATAGTCTGGGTAAAGGGGCACAGCTGCAGAATCTGTGTCAGCCTTTCCCAGGAGTGTCTATGAAGTTGTATAAATACTTATCTCAAAGTGTGTGTGGTGTGTCAGCTACCTGGGCAGGGACACAAAGCACTGGTGAGAAAGAGAGGGTACTGGAGGTTAGCTTGCCAGCTAGGCTGAGATCTGGACCCTATAGCTGTGCCAGTGGGGAGTCTTATTGGGGACCTGAGGAGCAAGGGAGCAATCAGCCCCAGACTGACTGTGATCTCTGTGTGCACGTAAGGGAAATTGTACTTTACTGTGTGTATTTGTTATCGTTTCCTCTTATAGGAGACGTCCTCCCTGGTGTTAGTGGTAAGGATTGAGGCTCCTTGATTGCTGGGCCAGGGCATGGCCGTCAAAACTGCTAAAAGTTTCCTCTTATTCATTTGCTAACTCTGTAAGCCCACTGGACAGGGGTGACTGGGGAGCACTGTCTGGTTAAGTGACTTGGGTCAGAGGTGGAAGGAGTCAAACCCTGTATCCTGCAGGGAGCATTTCATTAACTACTCAGTTCCTTAATCCTCTGTACTAACTGCCACACTGAATTAACTAATGGAGATGGATAATGGCAAGTACCAATGGGGAAGGGTGTTTGGGCTGTCAGCTGTTTAAGTTGCATCACATATGAAACACACACGCACACAAACATACCCAAACATAAAATTTAACCGTGTTGTTTTACCATTACTAAACATTTTCAAAATTGTCCATGTATTTTTCACTGGCTGCACAAGAAAAGTAGCCTTGACCGTGACAGCATTTTCTAGTCACTGAGATGGTCAGATGGACATACTCAATATGCATAAAATGAGCATTTATTTTTATAGATGGATCATTCTCGTCTGTTATATGATAATCCATGAACTGGTGTGTTGCATAGACTTTTGCTTCTGACTCTAGGGAAGGAGAAGGTTCCTTATGCCTTTGGAACTACATAAACATTCTCTGATGTGCTTCATATAGCATTTTATTACAACACTTGCTAAAAGTTTCTCATAGTTTTTTTTTTCAGAAGGCAAAATAACACTGATTTTCTGAATGCAAATTCTGCACATGCACAGTCATGTATCTGACAGAAGTATCCTGTCTACAGGAAAATGTATTCTGCAGGATATGGTGTGCAGAGGGCCTAGTGCAAGGTCAGCTTTTGAGAGGGCTCTAACTGGGACTTTGCCATGTTCACCATAATTCCTAAACACTCAGAAAATACTCAGAAGAGATACCTGAGCAGTGATCAGTTTGTTCTGCACTGAAGCAGCTAGACGTGAGTCATCAACGTAAAGAAACACCTTCACATCTGTCAGTCTCTGGTGTACTGCAACTATGGACATGTGAACACCCTGGGGGCTCAGGTGAGACTGAGTGGAAAAGTTTAGAACTGAAAATGGCTTGCTCATACATCAATACATCAACCCCCTTTTCCCCATTTTTCTACATGAGGTCAGGGTGCCATGTTAACTGTCGCCATCTCTCTTGATTCAATGCTACACTCGCGCTTGACTGTCACAGAGCTTCTCTCACACAATCCATCCACCTCTTTGCTCTATGTCCTTGTTTCCTCTTACCTATTTTTTGTCTCTCCGAAATCTTCTTCACCAGGTTGTTTTCTGCTTTCCTCCACATGTGCCCATACCACTGCAATCTGTTCTCGTTGACATTTTCTGCAATTGGAGCTACTTTAGCTTCTGGTCTTATGTCAACTCAGAGATAGGAACAGTTTGCCTTTGTATCCCACTTTGGAGGCAGTAAGAGGTCATCTGTCCCTCTTTCTGCAGGCAATGACGGCCGTCACACAAAACACGTGAATAAGAAAAATAACTTCCAGGGACTATACAGTTTTCTTTTACTGTCCTCCCCAACGCAAATCTCGCTCTGTCTCCTTGCTAGACATCCCACCCATAAAATGAACATGACAAGAAAAGAGGTGCTACATCTAATAAAGTAAATAGCCATCTAAGGGGTTTTGCCACACCATAAAGGATTACATTATGATCCTGGGTTGTTTTTTAGTTCTCAAACAGGCAAACAACTTCAGGATTATAACAGACTTCAAGTAGCCTACATGATTTTATTCCAGAAAAAAATAAACTTCTTATGATCAAAATGCAGTCCATCCCTTGCTGCCCATCAGAAGCAAAATTAATGTGCTGTTTGGTCCGCCATAATGACTGTGTAGACAAAGTTCGTAAAGGCTTCCAGCAGGTTTCTGTATTTCCAGCTAAAAGTAAGCTCATGAAGGTACTCATAATTCGTAGAAGTGGGGAGAGAAAGAGGTATCCCACATGACTGGAGAATAAGCATACTTGTGCCAGTGTATAAGAGCAAAGGGGACATCCACAGCTGTGGGCAGTACAGAGGTATCAGACTCCTGTCACACTGCATGAACATTTTGGAGGGTGATTGATAAATGGATATGCAGTGTAGTAGAAAGTAAGATGGGAGATGAGTAGTTCGGATTCAGATCATGATGCAGCACAACTGACCCAATATTTGCAGTGAGATAGATAGCTGAAAAGAAGCTAGAGATGAGGAAAGAATCCAACTGAGCATTCCTAGACTTGGAAAAAAGCATACGACAAAGTCCTAAGAGAGCTGAACTGGGCAGTACTGCAGTGGTTTGAAGTCCCAGAAACATTGGTAGAATTAGTGCAGACTATGTATAAGGACCCAATTGCTCAATTACGAACAGTATTCGGCCTGACAGAGGGGTTCCCAGTGGAAGTAGGTATACATCAGGGTTCAGCTCTGAGCCCGCTGCTGTTCATGCTGGTGATGGACTACATTAGCAAACAGGTCAGAGAAGACAGATCAACAATGTTGCTGCATGCAAAGTAAGTGGCATTACAGGCAGACTCTGAGCAAGAACTTCAGCAAAGGATAGGGGAACAGAAGGCACATGGGATGAAACTGAGTACAGATAAGACAGTGGTAAGGGCATCAAATTTGAGAAATCAGAATAAGTTGAGAATTGAGATAGAAGGGAAGACAGTGAAATAGGTTAACAGCTTCAAGTATCTGGGAGGGGTGGTGGAAGAGAAGGAAAGTCTGACTGAAGAGGTCAAACTTAGAATCACAGGTGACTGCAGCCAACTGGTATAGAGTGTCAGGTGTAGAGTATGACAAAAGAATGCTAAAGAAACTGAAAACTAAGGTGTACAAAACAGTGGTGCAACCAGTACTACTGTATGTTACAGAAACCTGCGCAGTAAAGGCTGAGTAAATAAGGAAACTAGAGGTGATGGAAATGAAGTGCCTATAATGGATGATTGGCTGCACACTGTGGGACAGATGAAATTAGCTACAGAACATCAAATAGTCATAGATTCTGGTCTTAAACCTCTCAAAGTGGTCTCAAATAAGACAAAAAAAATGAAAACAGGAAAGCAATCTTGACATGCAGGTGAAATGAGCAGAAGACCAGCAGATATTTTCATGTATCACCTAAGAGGGGAAGGCAGGCCAATTTACTTCACTTGAGTTCAGGTCTTTATAAAAAAGCAACCATTATTTCATGAACTTATAAAACAAATTCATTGTTAAATCATTAAATTACCTAGTTTACTTTGGTCAACTGGTCGATATGTACATCCATGGAGATACTCAAACACATGGACAAGTATAGGAGGAGAACAAAGATAACATAAGGTATTACAACATTAAATAGTTACTGATTAAAATATACAAATGTTGATTTCTAAACAGGAAAATAAGGTTCTGCATCAATACTGCTAGATAGCTTCACTGAAGAATGTTTATATGAGAAAGGAAAAAAAAGTTTTAACAAATCAGGAACACCAGACAAATCACAAACTGCTGGAAAATTTCTAAGCAACATTTTTCTTAAGATCATGCTTGCAGGGGTGCTAAAAATACAAAGTGTGCCTGGTAACTGTTACAGAAATCACATGCCAAAACACTTAGAAACCTAAGGTTAAAATAAGCAAAATATTTTTTTTTCTGACACTTTTTCTGCAAACAAAGAAAAATCACTCTAAAGCTAGAAAAGTGTGTGTGTGTGTGTGTGTGTGTGTGTGTGTGTGTGTGTGTGTGTGTGTGTGTGTGTGTGTGTGCAACTTGCTCAATACTGCAGAAATGCTTGAGATTCACAGCTCTGTTCTTTAACCATCAGGCTCAGAGTTCATATCAAGCACACTTCCCATGTCATGGAAAATTCATTGACCTCCTCTTCAAATGAATAAACAACCTAAAGAGTCAGTGGTAGAAATAATAGAGACCTCAACCCAAAAATGGAAATAAATGTGGCCCTCCTTTTAAGAAACATACACATACATTTTGCATACAGTCACTGGAGTTAATAAAATATCAAGGGAATGTCAGCTGCGTTTATTCTTGCACTGTTCCTTCTGCTTTTTTCCACTCCTTGTAATAACACCATTCTGATTTATTCTACTTAAATCCACTTCTTACTACAAAGATATTCACTTATCAGCCTGTTTTCTCTCCTCAGGTTAACCGATCATATAAAGACCTCACCCTTATCTGCTCTCTGACCTATCATCCTCAAATGGCGCTTAACTCATCCATGATCATTCAGAACTATCATTCGAACCCCAACACCTAATTTAGTCTTGATTAACCCCATCATCTAAATATTCTAAATATACACGCATGCTATCAGACTAATGGATCCATTACACCTCATAAAATATGCACATGCCAGGCTAACATGTTAACAACAATGGTATTTTTAACTGAATCGCCAAAAGATTTGGCTAAGGAACAATTTCTGGGTCATTAGAGGGTTAGGAATAAATGAGAATCTTAAAGTGGGAGGAAATTAAAACTACCATCCAGTGAAAGCTGAAGGTTTACCTACAAATAACACCAATGAGAAAAGGTTGTAGCATTACTATTGCATATGCACAACCAGACTAAGAATGGAAATCCACACATCTACTTCAGTGCAAATCTCTGTTTTCACTGCAGCATCCTTAAAAAACTCATTCATTTATTTCAGCATTTTTGAAAAATGTTCATTCTTTGTAGAAAACGAGCCCTCCCATATGGTGGAAAATAAAAGACACTCTAGACTGCTGTGAAGACTGGTAGAGAACGGGCGAAGGCTGCCAGTCTAGTCAAACAGAATTTGATACATAATTCTATCATTTGTAAATATAACTGTAAAATACAGGCTTGTTTCTTAAATGAAAGAAAACACTGTAAAATGTGAACTTCAAGATTGTAGCAACATTGCCATCTGCTGTAAGGAAAACTAAGCCAAGCATTTCACATTGTTCTTTTGAAGTTAAAATGATGTCTTGTAGAAAAGAGGAAAATCCCAGGATGCAAAAAACTCCCTTACTAGCCTCAGTAAGAAACTGAGATGCCTCATAAAATCCTCCAAAGCTAGTTATGAAAATAAAATTGCCAAAGATTCCAAAGACAACCACAAAGCATTCTATAACTATGTCAAGAATCTAAATGGCAATGCTCAGATCTGCTCTGAGCTAAAACAGAATGGCAATAAATATACTGATCCAAAGGATATTGCCAATATCCTGGCAGATCGATTCAGTGCCAACTTCACCCCTCTCACCCCTAAATGGCCCATCTCAATACCGAAGATTGCCAAATTCCAGTAATAACGCCACACAGGTACTAAACGCACTCTCTAAAGCCAAGAATACAGCATCCATGGGACCAGATGACATCCCGGCTGTGTACTACATGAACTACAATATGAACTGGCACCTCACCTAAGTGTCATGTTTAATCATAGCCTCACCTCAGGTTTCGTGCCCACTGAGTGGCAGAGATACAGTTATCCCAATCCACAAGGGGGATCCACCTTGGATCCCGGAACCTACCGTCCCATCAGTCTGACAAGCCTTATCTGCAAGGCCATGGAGCTATTATCATGGAACTTATAAACAAAGACAATGGCAACCTTCAAACACTGGACCCCACCCAGTTTGGGTTTGTGAAGGGCCGATCTTGTCTCCTGAACCTGACTGACTTCTTTGAATCAGTCTCCAGAGCCATGGACAAGGGTAAGGTGGTCCACACAGCCTATCTAGACCTTGCCAAGGCCTTTGACACCATCCCCCACTCTGGAATCATAGATAAACTTACTAAGTTGGGTATTAATCCCTATGTCACCCAATGGGTTGCTAAATGGCTTACTGATAGAACCCACACTGTAAAAGTAGCCGACTCCAAATCCAGCTCCAGACAAGTGACAAGTGGAGTACCTCAGGGTTCAGTCCTGGGGCCGCTCTTGTTTGGCATCTACTTCTCTGAAGTACAGGTCAACACTAAGGGACTCTGAACAAAGTTTGCAGATGACTGCAAACTGGGAGCCATTATTGAATCCCAAATGATGTGGATACTCTACAAAAGGGCCTTACAGAAACAGATGCTTGGTGCCAGAGCCATGGACTCAAGCTCAATGCCAAGAAATGTATTGTTATCCCTTTGGGAAAAACATGTATCCATGAATTACCATATAGGTGGCAGTACACTAAACACAGAAAGTGTGATAAGAGACTTAGGGACACAGGTGGACAGTGGTCTCACCTTCGATAACCACATCGCCACAACAGTCAGGAAATCCTTCTATGTGGCACACCTCATCACGAAGGGCTTTTCATCCAGAAAAAGGAGGTCATTGTCCCACTGTACTCATCCCTCATTAGACCCATTATAGAATACAATGCCCCATTTGGTATGTACCTCTCAAGACATCTGCAACAACTGGAAAGGCCTCAGAAATACCTCACTAAAAGAATCACAGGCCTAAAGCAGATGCTGACCACCTTAAAAAACTCCAGCTATACTCTGTCGCATATCGTCTACTCAGAGGCGATCTCTGCTTAACATACAAGGCCATGTCAAACCCAGAGCTGTTGGACATGCTACACTTAAAGAAATCCCAATCCCTCAGAGCTACACGCTCCAGGGATCTAAACCTTGTCATCACAATAAACAAAACATGCTGGAGGGATAGGTTCCGGACCCAGAGACTCCCCAGACTCTGGAACAGATTGCCCATACATGTCAAGCAGAGTGCCTCTTTGGACCTCTTCAAGAGGAACCTTGACGTTTGGATGGGAGAAAGGAAATTCACCCCAGGGATCACGTCAGTCGCCCTGCTAGACAGGGGTTCAGGAAAGTAAATAATGTGGGAAGAAATAGCCAGGGAATTGTTATGGCTAGGCTTGTATAGGCCCTAGGGCTATAGCCTAGTACCAACCTATGAACCTATGAACCTTTTGATCTAGATAGTGGTGCTGAAGAAGCTAGCTGAACACATTCTTTCTATTGTTTTAACTTAAGGAATGATTACTAGAGTGTACATGTGAAATGTATTTTATTGTTGTAGTTTCCTGAGCATGTTAGACTGTTAAATAATGTGGCCTGTTGGCCTGGGAACTCCAGACAAAGTGTCAAAATGATGTAATATGAATACTGGGAAAACCTAAGTGTCAAAATGATGTAATATGGGAAGGCCCAGCAGAAATGTTTGAGTGATTTTAAAAACTATTGTTGAGAGAGAGACTGTAAGCATTGTGATCTTGATATCCAGCTCTCAGCACTGCCTTATGCTCTCTCTATGAAAGTAAGTTACTTTAGAAGTATGTTTTCTTGTAGAAATAGCTAGGACTACAACAATTAGACTTAAGTGTTTTTCTGTTATATCAGAACTTTCCTACTGTATTGTTTTAAGTTTCTGTGTGATCTCCGAACTCTTGGGCAGCACTGTGGTGTAGTAGTACTGTCTTGTATTTTTAATTATTTATTATTACATATTTTAAAAACCCTTTACCTGTGGCTGGTTTGTATAGAATTAAGCTCTAGAATACATTGCATATTTATAGAGTTTATTGTACAAAGCCACTCTAATATACCTTACACTGATTAGTCACACTTACCAATTGGATAATAATATTGCACAGTAATAAATGGACACCCTTTTAAGGTCCTTTGGGTAGATGATAAGTATTAGCTGGTGGTGGCAGTAATTACTACCGTATAGTCTGGGTAAAGGAGCACAGCTGGAGAATCTGTGTCAGCCTTTCCCAGGAATGTCTGTGAAGTTGTATAAATACTTATTTCAAAGTGTGCGTGGTGTGTCAGCTACCTGGGCAGGGACATGAAGCACTGGTGGGACAGAAAGTGTACTTGAGGTTAGCTTGCCAGCTAGGTTGAGATCTGGACCCTATAGCTGTGCCAGTGGGGAGTCTTATTGGAGACCTGGGGAGCAAGGGAGCAACCAGCCCCAGACTGACTGTGATCTCTGTGTGCACTTAAGGGAAATTGTACTTTACTGTTTGTATTTGTTATCCTTTCCTCTTATATGAGATGTCTTCCCTGGTGTTAGTGGTAAGGATTGAGACTCCTTGCTTGCTTGGCCAGAGCACGGCCATCACATTGTGGTTTGCAGTGGTGGGATCCACTTCACACACTATTTGGCTTGTACGGTGTGGGTAGAGTAAATCTTGTAGCTTATGTACAGTGATCTCTGAAGGTGTTTTGTATTCTAAAACAGCCACCCAGTGAATACTTAGAGTTCAGATCATAATTGTTTTATTTCTTTTCTTAGCTTAGTTAGTCAGGGTGAGCAGGCAGCATGTCAGCAGAGGAGTATGGAAAGCTGACAAGGATCCAGCTGGTGGACATGTGCCAGGCTAGGGGACTGGTGCATGGAAACCTGACTAAGGGGCAGACCTGATTGCAGCCTTGGTTACAGCTGCATCAGAAAACAGCATGCAGGAGGACAATCAGACTGGCAGTAGAGATACAATATCCTCGGAGAATGGACAGCTCAACCTTTCTGCAGTGGACTTAAAAATCCAGCTGGAGCTAAAGAGACTTGAGTTGGAGGCCAGGCATTTGGAGATAGAATCCGAAGAAAAGGAGCATCAGAGGAAGCATGACAGGGAAATGCTGACTCTTCGACAGAGTCATGGAGGTAATGGGGAAGGGAGTAACTGGACCCCAGAAGCACAACAGGTCAGTAAATTTCTTCTGCAATTTAAAGAGGGGGATAATTTTGATAGTTTCATTCATATGTTTGAGAGGGTATGCAAACAGTATAGTGTTGACCAAAGGCTCTGGGTACAGTTCCTGACCCTCTTACTCCATGGGAAAGCTGTAACTTGTATATCACAAATGCCTGACTCTGTCTGTTTTGATTATACTGCTGTAAAATAATGTATTTTAGAACGTTTTAAGCTAATACCTGAAATGTATAGGAAAAGGTTTCGTGAGCATAGATGCAAGGCAGATGACAATGTATGCGAATATGTTGCTGAACTAAGCACTTATTTTCATAGCTGGGTGAGTGGATGTCAGGTCACCACTTTTGAAGGGCTGGCAGACATTTTGGTGAGGGAACATGCCCTTAGCACTTTGCCAGAGGACATGAGAATCTGGTTAGCTGATAGACAATGTGCTACTTCATAGGTTCATAGGTTTATACTAGGCTATCTGCCCTAAGGCATTTATAAGCCTAGCCCAAATTTTTGTGGCTTACGCCACCCCTTATATGAAAAAATACTGTGCCCATTAGTTTGTTGTGCCTCTGTCCAGCAGTGACACAGAGATGATTCCCGGGGTAAACCTACGATCTCCAATCCACAGGTCTAGATTTCTCTTGAACAGAGTCAGCGAGGTGCTCTGCCTCACATGGACCGGGATTTTATTCCACAGCATAGGGAGTCTCTGAGTGATAAATCTATCCCTCCAGCACGTCCTATTTATATCCGTGCTAAGGTTTAAGTCACTTGCTCTAGTGGTTTTGGTGGATTTGGATTTTTTGAGGTGGAGCATGTCCATTATTTCCGGGTTGGACATGGCCTTGTATGTCAGGCACATGTCACCTCTGAGCAGACGGTATGCGACTGAATAGAGCTGGAGTTTCTTCAATCTGGCAGCATATGACAGATTTTGGAGTCCCTTTATCCTTTTGGTGAGGAACTTTTGGGGTCTCTCCAATTGCTGCAGATGTCGGGTGAGATACATCCCGAATGGGGCATTGTACTCGATCATTGGTCTGATAAGTGAAGAGTACAGGGGAACAATGACCTCACTAGATCTGGATGTGAATCCCTTCATGATCAGGTGGGCAATGTAGAAGGTCTGTCTAACCACTTCAGATGAGTTGGGGAAGAAGGTAGACCTATACCTGGCAAGCAGGGCAGCCCTGCACATCAAGGGGACACCCAGTACTGCTCATGGGCCTAAAGGAACCCATGGTGGGCAGCACAGACTACCCCAACAGAATATGCCAGTAGCAGGGGAAGCTACTAGTCCAGGTACATGTCCAGGAGCTAGGGTTAAATGTTTTGCATGCAACCAGTGGGGCCATGTGGTATACAGGTGTCCATGGAGGCAACGTGGGGAACCAAAGGTGAGGGAGCCAGTAAGTGGGAAAGACAAAATGCCAATAGTAGGTTGTATTTAGACAACAGGGGTACTAAACTACCATCCTGCACATGTCCTGAGAGGGAAGGATTTGGATGAGGCAGTACCTTGTACTTATGCAGTTACACGCAGTGAGATTAGGAGACAAGTATGTGGGTCTGGTAGCCTGGGGGAGACCCAGACAGACTGCATACTTGCAGCCAGTACTGGTGAGGTGGTTACTTCAGGAAGGGAGCTACGCTGTAGCAGTGAGATTGAAGGTGAGCCACAGCTGCTTTTGGGTACTGATGTTCCCTTGGACAGGGTAACTGCAAAGGTAGAGGTGAGTAGTAGTACCGAGGCTGACAGTGAGGCACCACTGTCAGAGGATGCGAGACTTCCTGTGGAAGGGAAGCTGGGAAGTGTTACAAGGAAAGAGTTGAGACAGGCTCAGCTCTCAGACCCTACATTGCAAGGCCTGAGGCAGGTAGCTAGGAAGGCACCTGATTCTCAAGGGAAGGGGGAATCTGTATACTGGGACAAAGGGTTACTATACACAGAGTGGAACCCTAAGGGAGGGCTAGAAGGTGAGAGAGTACAGCAGTTGGTAGTACCTAGAGCCTACAGTCTGGCGCTTCTAGCCATAGCCCATGATATTCCCTTTGCAGGTCATATGGGCATAAAACATACAAAGAGGCATATTACGCAGAACCTCTATTGGCCTGGAATTTCCAGAGATATAACAGGGTACTGCAGGACCTGTGAGCAGTGCCAAAAGGTAGGCAAGGCAGGAGACAAGGTGAGAGCTCCTTTGATGCCTATGCCTGTGATTGAGGAGCCATTTCAGAGGGTAGCTATGGATATTGTGGGTCCTCTGAGCACCGCAAGTTCCACAGGGAAAAAGAATATCCTAGTGGTTGTAGATTATGCTACACGATACTGTGAGGCAGTGGCTTTGTCCTCCATTGAGGCCGAGAAGATGGCAAAAGCTTTGTTAGAGATTTTCAGCAGGGTAGGTTTCCCAAAAGAAACATGTCTGAAAGAGGTGCCGATTTCATGTCAGACCTGCTGGCTTGTCTGTGGAAGTCCTGTGGGGTGAAGCACATTAAGACCACCCCCTACCATCCCCAAGCTAATGGTCTTGTTGAGAGGTTAAACACTACAATCAATTCCATGCTACGGGCATTTGCAGATCAGTTTAAGAGGGAGTGGGACAAATATTTGCCCCATCTGTTGTTTACTTACAGAGAGGTTCCCCAGGAATCCACAGTTTTTTCACCCTTTGAGTTGCTATACGGGCCTAGGGTGAGGGGACCTCTAGATTTAATTTGAGATGAGTGGGAAGGTGAGTGCGAGTCTCACAAGGAGTCTGTTGTGGCATATGTCCTAAACCTCAGGACAAGACTCAGGGAACTCATGGGCTTGGCCCAGGAGAACCTGGCAGAAGCCCAACAACAGAAAAAGGTGTGGTATGACAGGAATGCTTGAGCTAGAGAGTGTGCTGTGGGGCAGCAGGTAATGGTTCTCATTCCTGTCAGACACAACAAGCTGCAAGCAGCTTGGGAGGGACCCTACAAGGTGGTAAGAAAGGTAAGTGATGTTAACTACATAGTGGAACTGCTAGGCAGACAGCAGGGTCACAAATTGTACCATGTTAACATGATGAAACCTTACCATGATATGGAGGTCCTTGTGCTGGGTATTTGCAGTGGATTGTAGGAGGAGTCTGAGTGAGATTTGGGGACTGATCTCAGTGAGGATCAGGCAAACACCTCAGTGGAAGGGGTAGCAATGTCCCAGCAGCTATCTCCTACCCAGGTTCGAGAAATCCGAGCAGTGTTGCAGGAATTTGGGGACATGCTCACTGGGAAACCAGGGTGCACCCACCTGGTGCAGCACCAGGTGGATACAGGACCCCAAAGGTCTATTAGGCAGGCCCCTTATAGGGTGCCTGAGAGAGTCAGACAGACCTTGAAGGAGGAGGTACAGCAGATGTTGGAACTAGGGGTGATTCAAGAGCCCAACAGTCCCTAGGCCTCCCCAGTGGTGCTGGTGTCAAAGAAGGATGGCAGCCCCAGGTTGTGTGTGGACTACAGGAAATTAATCACACTGTCAGATACTTACCCCATGCCTAGGACAGGTGAGGCCCTAGAGCAGCTGGGTGGGCTAAGTATCTTACAACCACTGATCTTACCAAGGGTTACTGGCAGGTGCCCTTGACTCCCAGTGCTAGAGAGAAGTCAGCCTTTGTGACTCCTTTTGGCTTGTATGAGTTCACAAAGATGCCCTTTGGGATGAAGAATGCCACAGCGACTTTACAGAGGCTGGTGGACAATATCCTAGTAGGAGCAGGAGGGTTTGCCCTTGCTTACCTACATGATATTGCCATCTACAGCCATTCCTGGCAAGAGCACCTTCAGCATGTCAGGGAGGTGCTGGGCAGACTACAGAGGGCATGGTTGACCAATAAGCTGAGCAAATATCAGGTGGGCATAGCAGAGGTCACCTACCTCAGACATAGAGTGGGGAGTGGTAAGATAAAGCCAGAACCTGCCAAAGTGGAAGCCATTCAGGCCTGGCCTGCACCTGTTACTAAAAAGCAGGTGAGGACATTCTTAGGGACAGCAGGGTACTACAAAAAGTTCGTCCCTAGTTATAGCACCATAGCTGCTCCCCTCACAGACCTGACAAGGAAGAACAGGCCAGATAAGGTAGTGTGGACCCTAGCATGTGAGCAGGCATTTCAGAAGCTTAAAGAAGCTTTGGGAGGACCCCCTGTGTTAGCCAGTTTAGATTACAGCAAAGAATATGTTGTGCAGGTGGATGCTTCGAACCATGGGGTTGGGGCTGTACTTAGCCAGATTTCTTCAGAGGGGGAAGAGCATCCACTGGTTTATCTCAGTCGTAGGCTCCAACCCAGGGAGGAATGCTATGCTGCCATAGAAAAGGAATGTCTAGCCATAGTGTGGGCACTGCAAAACTTCAGCCTTATCTGTATGGAAGAAAATTCACTGTAATGACAGATCACAACCCCCTAATATGGTTAAAATGAGCCAGTCAGCAAAACGCCAAATTGCTAAGATGGAGCCTGGGGTTGCAAGCATATGATATGTCAGTGCAGCACCACGGTGGAATTAGCAATGCCAATGCAGATGGACTCTCAAGACAGGGAATGGGGTGAGGTACACCCAGATAGATCTAACCCTCTCAAGCGGCGTTTCTCAAGGGTCACCTGAAAAACTAGCTTGATTTCTCCAGGAGGGGAGAGGTGTAAAGACTGGTAGAGAAAGGGCGAAGGCTGTCAGCCTATTCAAACAAAATTTGATACATAATTCTATCATTTGTAAATATACATGTAAAATACAAGGTTGTTTCTTAAATGAAAGAAAACACTGTAAAATGTGAACTTCAAGATTGTAGCAACACTGCCATCTGCTGTAAGGAAAACTAAGCCAAGCATTTCACATATGTTCTTCTGAAGTTAAAATTATGTCTTGTATACCTTTTGATTTAGGTAGTGGTGCCAAAGAGGCTAGCTGAACACATTCTTTCTAATGTTTTAACTTAAGGAATAATTACTAGAATGTACATGTGTAATGTCTTTTATTGTTGTAGTTTCCTGAGCAGGTGTTAGATTGTTAAATAATGTAGCCTGTTGGCCTGGGAACGCCAGAGTGTCAAAATGATGTAATGTGTATACTGGGAAAACCTAAGTGTCAAAATGATGTAATCTGAGTTAAGCTCTAGAGTACATTGCATATTTATAGAGTTTATTGTACAAGGCCACTCTAATAAGCCTTAGACTGATTTGTCACACTTACCAACTGGATAATAATATTGCACAGTAATAATTGGACACCCTTTTAAGGGCCTTTGGGTAGCTGATAAGTATTAGCTGGTGGTGGCAGTAATTACTACTGTATAGTCTGGGTAAAGGGGCACAGCTGCAGAATCTGTGTCAGCCTTTCCCAGGAGTGTCTATGAAGTTGTATAAATACTTATCTCAAAGTGTGTGTGGTGTGTCAGCTACCTGGGCAGGGACACAAAGCACTGGTGGGAAAGAGAGGGTACTGGAGGTTAGCTTGCCAGCTAGGCTGAGATGTGGACCCTATAGCTGTGCCAGTGGGGAGTCTTATTGGGGACCTGAGGAGCAAGGGAGCAATCAGCCCCAGACTGACTGTGATCTCTGTGTGCACGTAAGGGAAATTGTACTTTACTGTGTGTATTTGTTATCCTTTCCTCTTATATGAGATGTCCTCCCTGGTGTTAGTGGTAAGGATTGAGGCTCCTTGATTGCTGGGCCAGGGCATGGCCGTCACAACTGCTAAAAGTTTCCTCTTATTCATTTGCTAACTCTGTAAGCCCACTGGACAGGGGTGACTGGGGAGCACTGTCTGGTTAAGTGACTTGGGTCAGAGGTGGAAGGAGTCAAACCCTGTATCCTGCAGGGAGCATTTCATTAACTGCTCAGTTCCTTAATCCTCTGTACTAACTGCTACACTGAATTAACTAATGGAGATGGATAATGGCAAGTACCAATGGGGAAGGGTGTTTGGGCTGTCAGCTGTTTAAGTTGCATCACATATGAAACACACACGCACACAAACATACCCAAACATAAAATTTAACCGTGTTGTTTTACCATTACTAAACATTTTCAAAATTGTCCATGTATTTTTCACTGGCTGCACAAGAAAAGTAGCCTTGACCGTGACAGCATTTTCTAGTCACTGAGATGGTCAGATGGACATACTCAATATGCATAAAATGAGCATTTATTTTTATAGACGGATCATTCTCATCTGTTATATGATAATCCATGAACTGGTGTGCTGCATAGACTTTTGCTTCTGACTCTAGGGAAGGAGAAGGTTCCTTATGCCTTTGGAAAAACATAAACATTCTCTGACGTGCTTCATATAGCATTTTATTACAACACTTGCTAAAAGTTTCTCATAGTTTTTTTTTTCAGAAGGCAAAATAACACTGATTTTCTGAATGCAAATTCTGCACATGCACAGTCATGTATCTGTCAGCTAGTGAAATTACAAGTTTCATCTTGTCATTTCATAGGTATAGGGAGTGTATTCCAAAGGTGAGAAAGACATTGGATAATCAATTGGCCCTAATTAACATATTTTAAGGATGAATGTGCATGCTGATGTGCTGGCTGCCTCTACAGTGTATTACAGCCATACTGTATTCTAGGCAAGCAGTCCTCCACGGCCTGGAATACAAGACACAGATCTCGTCGCATGAGGTAGCTGGCATAGTGATTAAAATTTTCAATCACAAGCACAAAGTTCAAAGTTTGATTCTGATCTTGGGTTACTGGCTAAGCTTAAAATGGCCCTTCAGGGCAGTTAAGATAATAAGAACCTATGAACCTACAAGTAAAAGTGTATATCGTTCTCAGTTAATTCCTGTCCTTAACAATGCACATCAAAATAGATCATCAAACTTGGTGGCTGGAGGTTTACTTTTTAAGTTCAAACCTCCAGCTAACAGGCTGCTGTCTTCTGCATGAATTACCTCTTACAGTCTGAGACAGATCCTGGCACTTATTATGCTATAGTATTTTATTTATTTGCTTTTGTTTACTGGGGAAGTCAGACAGAGTAACATTACACCCTTTTAGTAGAGGCCTGGGGAGAACAGCTCCAAGGTTACAGACACCTCAATGGTTTTCTTGACCACATTACATTGTGAATAATACACAGTAATGCATAATAACACCAATTCTATTGACAGCACCTTGTAATATCTCTACGTAATCCTCAAGAACATTTTCCTCAAATAAAGCAGCTGAACTAGGTAAATGGAAATATTTTCAGCTAAGAACTAAAATAAAAAGGGGTTCTGAGAGCTATCAAATATATACAAGATCATGTATATTAGTCCTTCTGCAATGGATAAGTTTGTAAGGTGGTGCATATTACTAGCTGCCCTGCTGACTGGAAGCAGAGGCAGAGCTATGAAGTTCTTAGTTTTACTTTTGAGGTTGGATTTGAATGCCAGGAAGTTTTGTTTGTTTGTTGTTTATATGGATGTGGTTCTGCAGTTTAGCTACAGCAGAATGCAAAATTTCCACTATAAATTAATGAATATAAACCAAGAAAAGGCCACTTCAGCCCTGAAAAAATGTGTGGTCAGGCTACTATAGCAGACAGTTTGGTTGAGATCAGTACTTTCATCAGATCTGATTTGTGCAAACACTGCATTTGAATGAAAAGCACAAGATTTAATACAGCGTTTGAATGAAATGTAAGCTAGTTATGAGTGCTGTATTAGGATAAGAACTGGGACTTGGGCAGGGGCTTGTAAGGATGAATTACTGTTAGGTTTAAAATAAGGGTAAATTCTAGGTTTGAGGTTGGGGTTATTGGATGGGATTGGGGTGCTGTATCCTGCATATGGGTGTGGGATTAGAGGGTCTACTTTAATTAAACGAAAGAGGAATCCATCAACTATGAATCCGTCGACACGTAAACAGCGAAACACGGAAACATTGAACGCACTAAATAGCGAAATCAGAAATGTCGAATTGTCATAGTTGGCCCGTCTGCGGTATAGCTCTGTAAGGTAAGTGTGCGATAATTACGGACCTTAGGGTTAGGGTGCGGGTTAAGGTAAGTGCATAGATAGGTAATGTATGTAAGGTTTAGTGTAGGGTTTTGTTAAGTGTATGTGTGTGGAATATTTACTTTGTGTGGGTATAGTTCTGTAGGGTAAGTGTGCAGTAGTTACGGACCTTAGGGTTAGGGAGGGGTTAAGGGTAGTGCATAGATAGTTGTGCATGTGGGGTTTAGTGTAGGGTTACAAGTGGGGTTTTGGTGCTTTAATTTAGGGTTAGTAGTAGGGTTTTGGTTAGTGTATGTATGTGTTTTTTGTTGTTGTGTTTGCGTAGGTAGTATGTTACGGGTGGTGGGGTTGGCTGACTATTGCGGTTTCGATGTTTAAATTTTGCGGTTTTGCATGTTTGACGTTATCTCGTTTCGCTGTTTATGTGTCGACGGATTCCGCTTTTGTTTAATTAAAGTAGACCCGGGATTAGATTACCACCTTTGGATAAAGCAGAAAAAGACAAAAGCCACACCTCTTACTCCATCATTCTGACGTTCTCCATCCTTCGCCGTGCCTGCTCTACCCTTCTCCAGTGCCCATTTCATAACATAAATATGAAAGTCATCTCATCACTATGACAGCAGAGATGTCCTTTTTTTCTACATCCCTTTGTGTGTGATCATAGGATGTTTTTGATGCCCTCGGACAGGATCACATTGAATTAAAAGGAGGTTTATACAAAACTGTCTTCTAGTTGTACTGACTCATACTAGTGTTCTGTTTACTGCAGAAAACAGAATACCAGACTTTGAATGGTAACTTCCAGACTGAAGGATCAGAATTAGTTTTCTGGGTAGTCCAGAAAATTGTGTAGATGGCATCCCTAGTGTAAGTGGCATTAATTAACATAAGAAGTGCTGTAGATATTTCTGTATACTGCTGTATCGTATGCATTTTCAGTTGTCATGGCTGAATAAAATGACTACTGAATTTTATTTTTAAGTGTTTAGACTCAAGTGATTTTTTGATGAGCTTGACTTCATAACTATACCTTAGACCCAACAAAATTCAGATAAAAATGTAATGCTAGGCATTTGAGAAGAATGCTTGGAATATTACTTGATTTTTTTATTGTTTTACCTGACCATTGACTTATGCAACTTCACAAAACATATGAAAATATAAATTTTCTATGCAAGTCTGGATGCCCTGCTCTAAATTTTCTTTCTCATTCAGAATCGGCATTGACAAAACACTGTTAATTTCTCCACTGTGTACATGGGCTCACACACAACGATGTGTCTAATACCAAGGGGAATACCATGCATGGTAATCATGTTTCTTTGAATCAAATAAAAAACAGGAAATAGAAAATTAACTATAAAATGCCAAGAAATAGCAGATTAAGTTCACTTATTTCTTGTCAAAGGCAAATCAGACTCTGATTTGTTACTTAAAACATACAATAAGCCAGAGGTCTGCAACCTGCTGCATGGAGGCATATATGGATTTCATATGTGGATTTCATGCTCTAACAAAGGCATATGTGCCCATTAAGTGAATTTGCTGGGACATCTTATCCTCCAGACAAGACCTACACACATGCTGGCCTTCTGAATATATATGTGATATTAGGTACTTCAGTTAGTACACTTCAGCAGTTTTGCTAACAAACCTTCCTTGGGAACATCTGTCAGTCTCATGCCGCTGATTGGTGCATGTGTATAGTTTGTTGCTTAGTTTCCAGGTATTAGTCCTAAGGATGAAGTTTTCCCTTGGTTTTATGTGGTACTGCTGCTATTGATTAGTCATTTGTATTTCTAGAAACATAACCATTTGCTGCAAGTTACAAGAGGCGCTAAAAAAATAAAAATATAAAATAAATAAATAAAAATAAAAACCTCAGATATATAAGAAAGAGAGGAAGAGCAAATTAATGTGAAAGTACAAAGTGCAAAAGCTGGATTGGATTGTTGCTCAAAGTCAAAAATTAAAATTGTATCATTTAATCCTGCATGAAAATTCTGGAGAGGCTGACTGATAAACGAATATGCAGTGCAACAGAAGATAAAATAGGAGATGAGCAGTTTGGATTCAGATCAGGTTGCAGCACAACTGACCAAGGTTTGCAGTGAGACAGATAGTTGAGAAGAAGCTAGAGATGAGGAAAGAGTGCAACTGGCCATTCATAGACTTGGAGAAAGCATATGATAAGGCTCCAAGAAAGATGATTTGGGCAGTTCTGCAGTGGTCTGAAGTCCTGGAAACACTGGCAGAATTAGTGCAGGCTATGCATAACGACCCAATGACTAAAGTATGCACAGTGTTAGGTCTCGCAGACGGGCTCCCATTGCGAGTGGGTGTGCATCAGGGTTCAGCTGAGATTCCACTGCTGTTCATACTGATGATGGACTAAATTTTCAAACAGGATGGAGGGGACAGAACAACAAAGCTGCCACATGTAGACAATGTGGCATTACAGGCAGACTCTGACCAAGAACTTCAGCAAAGCAGAGGGGGCCTGAACGCAAAACTGAAGGCACATGGGATGAAACTGATTGCAGATAAGATAAATGTAACGGCAGCAAATGGGGGAAATCAAAATAGAATTGATATAGAAGGGAAAACAGTGGAACAGGTAAACAGCTTCAAGTGTCTGGGAGGGGTAATTGAGAAGAAGGGAAGTCTGAATGAGGAGGCCAAAGCCAGAATCAGAGGAGCTGCAGCAAACTTGCACAGAGTTTCAGGGGTAACATATGAAAGAATGTCAAAGAATCTAAAAAGTAAGGTGTACAAAACAGTGGTGTGACCAGTACTACTGAATGGTACAGAAACCTGGGCAGTAAATGCAGAGCAGGTGAGGAAACTAGAAGTGATGGAGATGAAGTGCCAGAGTCATGTGGTAGGATGCATACTGTGGGACAGGTGAAGAAATGAGGGCATAAGAGCAGAAGCCAAAGTAGCTCCAATTGCAGAAAATATCAAAGAGAACAGATTACGGTGGTTCTGGCACATGTGCAGAAAAGCAAACGACAATCTGGTGGAGAAGATTTGGGACAGACAGGAAGAAGGCAAGAGGAACTGAGGGCATCCAGCAAAGCAGTGGATGGACTGTGTGAGAGAAGACCTGCGTCAGTCAGGCATGAGTATTGAAAAAGGCAGGAAAATGGCATTGAATAGACAGACAGAGATACATGGTGACAACTAACACAACACCCTGACCCCATGTATAAAAATGGGAAAAAACAGGATTAAATCATCATCACCATCAACCCATCAATTCTTGCCAACAGATGAGGAAGAAGTGGAGGCACAGGCATAGTTTACTTTCCTGGGCTCAAAGATCTCTGCAGACAGGGACTGCAGTCACAGAATTAATGGACACTTGATTTTTGGAAGAAAAGCTATAGCAAAGCTGGGTAAGATTTTAATGAGCAAAAACATCACATTGTCCATATAGTCAAAGCTATGGTTTTACTAGTAATAATATATGGCTTTGAGAGTTGGGTTATACATTGGATTATGCACTGGAAAACTGACACACGAAGTAAGGTGCCGAAGAAAACTTTTGAGAACTCCATGGACTGCAAGACAGTCAAATCAGTCAATCCTTAAGGATATACATCCAACCTGTTTGCTGGAAGGCCTGACAGTAAAACTAAATGTCAAACACTTTAGCAACATAATGCAAAGATGGGATTCACTGGAGTATACTCTGTTGCTGGGAAAGACTGAAGGCAAAAGAACAAGGGGGAGGCAACGGTTAAGCTGGATAGACAGCATTACTGAAGTAATGAATACAAATTTGCAAGAACTTAAGAGAGAATTTCTTGACAAACAGGTCTGGCATCCTAAATTCTTTTTTAGTTAAAGAGATTTGGATTTTACTAAATGACTAAACAACAGCAGCCATAAGAAGAATTTATAGGTAAATAGTCTGCAGACTATTACATGCTAGCCATTAACCAGGCAGTTACCAAAGGCAAGAATTAAACTCTGCACATTGTATCGGATGAGGTAAACACTTTAACAATTATGCCAACCCGCAACCCAGAGCGAAGGTTTGGAATTGGCAGGATTCACATTTGTGTTGGGAAACCACAATGGATTTCTAGTCCACTGCCTTTACCACTCATCCATGACTGCCATACCAAAAAAATTGCACTTCCAATGTTAATACTTGTTTCTATAGGTTCACATTATAGGTAAACACTAGGCAATTAATCTGCTGAATATTACATGGCTAGCCAATAACTAGACAGTGACCAAAGGTGAGAATTAAACTCTGTACCTTGTGTCTGTAAGGAAAACACCTTAACCATTACTCCAACCATCATTATAGATTAAAAAGTGAAGTGCAGGTCAGACAAGAACAACAGAATCATCCAGGCTGTCAGTTACCCATTCCTTGTCATTTCATGTATTTTTTCTTTTTTTAGCAGAAGTGCCTGCCAGGAGAGAGACAAGGAATGGTTCTAGTGCTTCTAGAAATAAATACCGATTGTGCTCATTCTGGCCCTCTGTTTTCCAGCTACCTGCCCTGGGAAAAGTCTCATTCTACTTTTCTGAGTCTGTGCTTGTTGTATCCATGGATATCTGTTACGGAGAATAAATACTGCAATCAACATAACTATGTAGCTATGGGGGTTGAGTTTTTTTACCCGTTTATGTTGTTGAACTGTTCCTTGGAGCATTTCATTTCTCTTTAGTTTTTGTTTGGACATTGTTTTGCGTGCATTTAATAACACAGCAAGTATATTGCTTTGAAGTACTTATACATCATTTACAGTTATTCTGCAGAAGTGCAGTGTAAATAATGCACTGTGCAAGGTTTTAAAGGGTTTATAGTTTTTAGAATTGGAATTTCATTAGTTAATTGATTTTAATCATTGATTGACCTCAAACAGGTGCCTTACACTGACTGTCATAAAAAACTCCAGCTTTACTCTGTAGCATATCGCCTACTCCGATGTGATCTCTGTCTAACATATAAAGCTATGTCAAACCCAGAGCTGTTGGACATGCTACACCTAAAGAAATTCCAATCCCTCCGAGCTACATGCTCTAGGGACCTAAACCTTGTCACCACAACAAACAAGACATGCTGGAGGGATAGATTCCTGTCCCAGAGACTTCCCATACTCTGGAACAAGCTACTCATCTATGTTAAGCAAAGTTCCTCATTAGCACTCTTCAAAAATATATTGATGAGTGGATGGGAAATAGGAAATACACCCTGGGATCACTTTTGTGGCTCTGCTCCACAGGGGCACAGGAAAATAAGTTTCTTGGGTGGTGTAAGCCAGGGAACCTTGTTGGCTAGGGTTACTTAGGCCCTTGGGCCGATAGCCTAGTACCTACCTATAAACCTATGAACCTATTATTAAAAATGTATACCTGAGAAAGTCTGACACAACAGCAAATCCTTTACCTGGGAACATCCATTATACATTGAAGAAAGTAGTAATATATTTTGTGTACATTTGTTAAGGAACATAAAACTGCATTTTTATCATTTTTTGCAAGAGTGCTATCCTTGCATGTTTGACTAATATTCATTTGAACATGTACCAACCATTTATAATGCTGAAGCTGTGCCACTTGTTTATTTGTGCAAGACAAGAGGGTTTTTTTAATCTCCAAAAAATTAAAATTTTGCATTTGTTTAACATCAACCTGTTTGCTGTATTTAGACAGTGTTTAATTTTCTTTTTCTGTTTCATAAGGGTAAGTGAACTGGTCTATTTGAGGCTTCTCATCTACAAGCTGTCCAACGGCAAATGTAAATACAATGTATATGGACAGATAATAAGCAGATTTTTGGAAGGTGGGAGGAAACTAGACCACCTGAAATCCCCCCTCCTCCTCCTTACACATACACACTCTGGAAATTAAAGGGGTGTAGTGGGAGAAATAAAACTATTTTTAACAGTAAACTGTGACATTGTGACATTCCAGACATATTTCAATATAAAGCAAATCACTTAATCTCTTAGGCATACTGTTATTTGTATTTGATTATTTTTCAATTTGACTCTCGTAGCTGGGGTGCTTTGCAAACAAATTCTGCACTGGCAATTTATCTCTACAGAAAAAAGTTTGATCTTGAAGATTCTACTGACTTACGTCTTTGCAACTCTTGAAAGAAAATTACAAGCTTTGTTTGTGAAGCTGTAACCAATAGCTTCAGCATTTGTTTGTATAGCAATAACCCACGCCTGGGTGTGGGTAATGCTAAATTTACCCACGGTGTTGGTCCCCGAGTCGAGGCGGCCGGACCAAAACAAACCAAAAACGGTTAAAGTGGGTAACCTACCCACACCCAAATTATAATATTAATTTATTATATTAAGAAACTATTGAAACAATTCATTTATTAAAATAATAATTTGTACTTTTGCCCTACAATTCGCGCCCGGACCCTGCTTGAGCGGTTCGGTTCTTGCGCGCGGCGCCTGCGCAGTACATCTCAGAAACAGCAGAGAGAAAAGAGTCGCTGCTTTTCATCTGGTTAAAGTTTTTAATGTTAGTTTAGCTTTTAAATAGGCAAAATATGGCGAATGGAGAGTGCAAAAATACAATGGAGATGTAAAGCATTATTTTGTAACTGTCTCGCTATGTTAAACTCATTTCGCATTTATAACAGCTTATAAAATCTTGCTTTAAAACTTGCTCTTAAATATAAATGGGTTTAAACATGGGGGTTTAACATAAAACAAGCAAACAAGACCTTGTTTATTTTAAGGAGCTCCGATCTCCGTTGCTTACATTAAACAATGTTAAAACCATTTTAAATGAGACAGTCAGAAATTTAAATGGAAAATAACATCGGAAAAAGTTCGGTTAGTATAGGACCTTTAAATGCACGCAACTAACTTACATTTTTTGTCAGCATGGAATACATGATATTTACTTAGAGTTCTAAAACAGAAGTAATGCATACAACAGGATTGCAAAGAGCATACAGTAAGAAAGTAGTGAACCCATGCTTTTTTATGCAATAAAATGCCACTTTTGAAATACATACTGCTCTGTACTGTATATGTCACGTGATTCCCATACATGTATAATGCACACAAGACATAGTGGTTTCAATAAAATGCAGTTTCTGAGACATGCAATGGTATTTTTACTCATTAAAACAGTGGAATGCATTACATACCTGCAAAATGTAAGCATTCCACAACTTAGTTTCAATCAAACATTAATGTCTCTTATTAAATGACATTACTGCATACATATACAATTTATACAAAGCAATGATTTTATATATATATATATATATATATATATATATATATATATATATATATAGAGAGAGAGTCTATATTGTAAGCGCGAATGCTTAGGTTGTCAAATACGGCATGATCGACACCTAATAAGTGAACCGCGAGTACACCGAACGCTGGAAACCACAAAATTCGAAATCCTGATTCGGCATAGTGGGCCCTTCTGCAGTGTAGCTCCGTAAGGTAAGTGTGTGATTGTTACGGACCTTAGGGTTAGGATGCCGGTTAAGGTAAGTGCATAGATAGCAATGTATGCAAGGGTTAGAAGTAGGGTTTGGTTAAGTGTATGTGTGTGGATTATTTATTTTGTTTGGGTACAACTTATTAAGGTAAGCGTGCAATAGTTACGGACCTTAGGGTTAGGGTGCGGGTTAAGGTAAGTGCATAGAAAGTAATGTATGTAAGGGTTAGTGTAGGTTTAAAAGTAGGGTTTAGGTTACTGTATGTATGTGGTTTATTTATTTTGTTTGGGTGGGTAGTATGTAGCGAGCGGTGTAGTGGGAAGTGTGTTTTATTTTCGTTAGTGGGTGGAACGGTGATGGCCAAGTAAAAGTATTCTGTGATGTGTTTTTCTGGGTTGTGAGGTTTTGTTGACTTGTGCGTTCACTGAATAGGTGTCGATCATGTTGTATTCGACAACCTAAGCATTTGTGCATATAATATAGACCCTATATATATTATATACGGATCTATGTTAGATAACCAAAATTTCACTTGCCCGAAATTTAGTTGAGCGAGACAAAAACTCTGAAAGTTGAATTGACCAAATGTTCACATCACTTTTTACACAGGAAATGTATGCAGTTGGCCAACATGGGGAAATTTGCCCTTGCGGGTTTGACATGCTGTGGTGTGTTTGAATGTTGACCAACTTCCTACATTCCATGTGTAAAAATCTGGTGATGTGAATGCTCGGTTAAGTCAATTTTGGATTTTTCATCTTGCTCAGCTAAAAGACACATCACCACACAGCTCTTCAGTTGATGACCACTACTGGGACCACTCATTCAATTTGCTCCTTGGCTGCGAAATATTACAGACCCCTAATGTAAATGATTATCATTACAATGCAGTGAAGGGTATGTTACACTTTCAGGTAACTTGCAGATATTTATTTTGATCTTGCATGTTGTTGCCTATAGTAGAAATAATAATTTTCTGTTCTACAAGTTGTCAGCAACTGCACTAAACCAACAGGTAATTTTAAAAAACTATTCCTGTCTATCAACATGACATTTCAGTTTCTGCCATCACTGCATGAAAGCTGTGTTTGGGATAGAACTTCATAAATGGTGGACTAACCAGGGATGAGCAGATTAAACACATTAAGTGGAGGAATGGCTTTGACTTAAGGCCAGGGTTTATATACTACAGTATATGGGCACCATATACAACTGGAGGTTGGGTAGCTACCCAGAAACTGTCACCCAATAATGTTGTGCATTCTCCCCATTTCTAATGTTCAGGGTGGACAAACAGCTCATAATCAGTTACACGACAGGCATAGACTCTTCATCATTGTTTATCAGCACATTACCAGTCCTGCAACCTGACATGCTCTTCCTTACCGATGCTACAAAGCCATCTGGGAATATCCTTTTAAAAGGAATTAACCAAGTCTACAAGCTATAAAGCTACTCTGCATGATACATGATGGAGGAAGGGTGACTGGTAACAGTAGAATACTCTGAAAGTGTAAGGTATCTGTGTAACGGAGTTGTGATCCACTAATGAGAAGAGGAAGTACATACATTGTACACTATAAATATCACAATATCTTTTGCAATGTTACCTCTGTCTTTACTATATACAAACCTGTATCTATTTCTAATGAATGTTCAACATTATATATACCTATGAAAGCTATGTACATGCTCTGTTTCTAAATTATGTTTATGTAAGTTATTGCAAAGCTTTTTCTCACATGTATGTACACTTACCTATGTTTTGTATTCCTTCTGATATCATGTAAATGTTTTTTATGTATATGTCAAAACTTGTGATAGGATCATAGGAAGTTACTAGGCTAATGGCCCTAGGGCCCTTATAAGCCCAGCCACTTTCTACCCTTATTTCTACAATCAGCACCTAATGCCCCTGTCCAAGGGGGACAATGGTGGAACCCCCTGGAGTGAATTTACGGATACCCATCCAATTGTCCAGACTGCATTTGAATAGGGCCATTGAGATGCTCTGTTTGACATGAAGTGTAAGTCTGTTCCAAAGGTGTGGTAACCTCTGGAAGACAAATTTGTCCCTCCAGCAGATTCTATTAATGCCACATACTAGGTTAAGATCTTTAGAGTGAGTAATCCATGTACCATTTCACTTGTGGATATGCAGCATTTCCAATAAAGCAGGGTCAGAGATTTCCTTGTATGCAAGGCAGAGATCACCTCTGAGTAATCTGTGAATAAAGTGACAGCGATTTCAGAGGCTCCACATAGGACAGATGCTGAAGACCTTGAATTTTCCTTGTGAGGAACTTTTGTGGTCTCTCCAATTGCTGCACGTGCTTGGAAAGGTACATACGAAAGGGGCATTGTACTCAATTATTTGCCTGATGAGGGAGCAGTACAGGGAGATTATCACTTCTTTTTTTCTGGAGGCAATGACCTTACTTATGAGATGTGCAATATGGAATGCTCTTCTTACCACTGTGGAGACACGGTGATCAAAGGTAAGGTTGCTGTCAACCTTTGTGCCTAGGTCTCTCACCACTGAGTGCGTACTTAAGAGTGTTGCTATCGATGTGGTAGTTAGCAGGAACATCGCTCTTACCGAAAGGGATGATAATACATTTTTTGCATTGAGTTTAAGGCCATGACTTTGGCAGCAATCATTTGTTTGTGCAAGACCCTCTTATAGGATGTTGACTTCATTTGGAGATTCTAGGACTGCTCCCAGTTTGCAGTCATCAGCAAACTTTAGTTATTGCTTGTACTTCAGAGAAATAGATTCCAAACAGTAGAGGTCTCAGGACTGATCCTTGTGGAAATACCACTGCTTACAGGTCTGCTGTTGGAGGTGGATTCCCCTATTTTGACTATATGGGTTCTCTATCAGTGAGCCAGTTAGTGACCCACCTAATGATACAAGGGTTGATACCTAGCTCTGTGAGTTTGTCAATGATACCTGACTGGGGGATAGTGTCAAAACCCTTTGCTAAGTCTAGGTAGGCTGTATGCACAGATTTCCCCTTGTCCAGGGCCTTTGTGACTATCTCGAAGAAGTCCATAGGTTTAACCGGCATGGTCTCCCTTTGACAAATCCAAACTGAGTAGGGTCAAGTGTTTGGAGATTACGTATATCTTTGTTGATAAGGTCCATAATGATTTGCTACATGGCCTTGCAGATAAGGTTAGACAGTTTAATAGGTCTGTAGTTCTTGGGGTCAGTGGAAGCACCACCTTTGTGCAAGGGGATAATGGTGGCCATTTTTCATTCAGCTGGGATGAAGTCAGTGCTTAGACTATGACTGAAAAGAGTACCCAATGGTGTTGCTAATTCTTGCTGCAGCCCATGTAGGACACAGCCTGGGATGTTATCAGGTCCCACAGATGCTGTGTTTTTGGCCTTAGAGAGAGTGTTTATGACCTGCACTTTAAAGATACAAGGTAGGGACACGTGGTAGGGATGTTATGGGGTACGTGTGGTGGAGACAGGGGAATGAAGTTTTCACAGAACCTGTCAGCTAACAGGTTAGCTATGTCCACAGGCTCAGTATATGTGGAATCATTAACTACCAGTTTGACGTAAAGTTGGGCCTTCCCTTTTAGGTCACAGATGTAACTACGGAATGCCTTATGGTTGTCCTTAGTTGAGGAAGCTAATCTGGATTCGTAGTTTGCTTTGGAGGACTTCACAAAAAGTCTTATTTGCCTGTTTAAGCTAAGGAGGGAGTGTTTCCAGTGTAGGACTCACTCCCTCTTACTCTTAGACAGCAATTTCTTCCTCTTATTGTAAAGCCTGCTAATGGATGTTTTCCACCAGGCAGGTTTGCTCTTCCTTGAGAGGATTGTTTCGGTCCTATCAGGTACAGCCATGTTAATGCAATTATACAGGTGTTTGTATAAAGCACTGATGAAGAACTCGGCATAGTTGCCAGTTCCATCCGAGGAGGGAGGTACACAAAAGCTATTTATACCATCCCGAAAGAAGTTATAATCTGCTTTGGAGAAGTTTTTTAATTTAGTTGCTGCTGGGGGGGGGGGGGGGGGGCAGGTGTGATATTTACTTCAAATGAAACTGATCTGTGGTCAGATCTCACCAGGGAAGACCTCACAGTGGGGGTGCTACAGTGGTTCCACATATTGGCAAGCACCAGATCCAGGATGTTGGCACTCCTTGTGGGGGAGTTAACAAAGTCAAGGAACCTTTGTGCAAGTGAGTTTTAGCACGTGTAACTTACCCAGTCAATGGATGGGTAGTTAAAATCGTCCCAAACCATGGTGTCTGGATGTATCTGGATAGACTCAAGTAGATAGAAGTAGGCAGAGTGGGTGTCCTGTTTCCTGGATGGGGTCTTGTAGTTGGCCATGACTTGAATAGGTTTCCTACCAACAGTTAATTGCACCTGAAGTATCTCCAGGCAATCATACTGTTTAATATGGAGGTATCAGCTGAAAAAAGGGTTTTACCCAGTTGGACTTTCCCAGAAAACAAAGATAAATAAACAAACAATGCGCAAAAATATAATGTTCATTTCTGCCACGTAGTTCCTCTGTTCTTTTTATCTTTTTTTTATCTTTTTATCAAGAGTTTAAGAACAAGCTATTTCCAGATTTGTTGTTGGAATTTAGGGTAGCTACTAGTACTTTATTGGCTGATCGAAGGGTTGTTAGATTTTTATATGGACAGATAAGGGTAGAGAGTATGGGTGTATCTGTGGGATAGTGTAAGATATTGTGTATAGTAGTAAGTTGCTGGAAAAGAATCCGGCTTTGCAATTCCAGCCATCCTAGCAATTTAAGATTTTGGCAGTGATGGGTTCGAAAAGGGGCACCAGTGGCAAATCTAGCTATGTTATCATAGGCTGTTTCCAACTTATGAAGATTATTTTGGATACGTTGGTATAGATTGGGGATGCATAGAGAAGGGTGGAATTTAAGAGAGTTCGGGCAATAGCAGTCCTAGCTAGAGGTGTGAGATAGGGTTTAAGTCTGTAGAGGAAACCCAAGTTTTTTATTAACTGATTTAATGGTTAGGTTGATATGTGTGTTGAAGTTTAGATTATGATCAGTTGTTACACCTAAAGGTTTGGTGGTCATGTCTGGAGTTATTACAGTACCATTATTAGATGTAATTGTGAAGTTGATAGCAGGAGACTTCTGAGTGGGAAAGAATAGTACCAATTTAGTTTTTTGGGGGTTAAGGAGGAGACAGTGTTGATGGAACAATTTTTCAATTAAGGTAAATACTGCTTGGGTACTCGAATGAAGTCTAGCAGGCGAGGAGGCTGAACATATTAAAGTCGAGTCGTCAGCATATTGTATGCAGGTGGTTTGTGGAAGGGAGATTTTCAGATAATTTATGAAAATAGTGAAGATGAGGGATCCCAGAATAGAGCCTTGTGGGACTCCAAGAGTTATAGGGAGAAGAGTAGATAGTTTATTTTCCCAGAGGACTGCTTGTTGTCTATTTCCTAGATAGGACTTGACCCAATTAACTGTCTGGGTATCTAGTGAAAGTGATTTGAGTGAGTTTAACAGTAAATGATGATTAACCATATCAAATGGTTTTGAGAGGTCAATAAAGAGGGCTGAGGACAGTAAGCTGTTGTTACGATTTTTATTAATGCAGTCAGAAAAGGATAGTAGAGCAGTTGTAGTACTATGGAAAGGCCTAAAACCATGCTGGCAGTCAACTAGCAGGGAGTTTTGGAGGAGATGATCAAGTAGCTGATGGTGAATACATCTCTCCATAAATTTTGCTAAGGGGAAAAGTAGGGCTATGGGGCAGAAGTTTGAGAGTTTATTTGAGTTCCCACCCTTATGCAGTGGGATAATGTATGAGACTTTCCAGAGGGATGGGATGGAACTTTCTGTAATGGTTCTGTTAATTAAGATGGAAACAGGGTAGGCAAGCACTCCAGCTGCCATTTGAAGGTATTCAGCTGGGAGGAGGTCATTGTTAACCGGCTGTCTTTTTAACTCTCATAATAACAAACATGTTTTGGGTATGGCAAAATGAAATACAAAACTGAAATATGTTGGTTTCAACAAAAATATTGTTTTAATGGTACAAAGTTTCATATTGCAGGAACATGCAATTGGAAAAATACAGGAAGGAAGTAAATACAGGTTTGGGATAACATATACAAATGACAGCATGAGTATAAATATGGTGACTGTAGGAGTGGAAATGGTCAGGCAAAAGGGAAGGAAATAAAATTTACAAGTAGTCGCTAGAAGAGCAACAAGCTTGTCCCATATGAAAGATTGCAATGGCTACTGGTAGAATCCAAGCAGTTTTTATCATAGAAAATGGAATACTTAACAGCATGAAGGCAAAGACTGAGCTGGAAACAAATTCTGTTCAAAATTTTTACGAGGCCAGAGCAGTGTCTTAGACCTCAGGCAGAAACAGGAACCCCCCACCCCCCACAAAACAGTAAAGCAATGGGTGTAGTTAAAAGTAAAGTTGATTAAATGGGCTATAAAAACGTCAATACTTAATAAAGGTAAACTTCATGGCTCCCTATTAGCTGATCAAAGACACATTCTTTCGAATACGTCGATCAAACTTTATAGCGCGAAACGGCAACATACCCAAGTGGCATATAAGCGAATTCTTTCCCTGGGAAAGAAATTGCTTGGCTGCCTTCGGTATTTTGCCTTCTTCGTTACTGTAGTGCGGTCTCAGAGTTGGTATATTTAAGTAGGGGAGGTGTGGGGAGCAAAGCCCCCCACATTACAAATAGTTTGTGATGTGTTGTGTGTGTGTGTGTATTTCTCGGAACAGCGATTTTTTTCCCTGGGAAAAAAATTACTGTTCTGAGTGTTCGAGATTGTAAGCTTTCGCTTACATGGGGGTCGATGAATCAGCGTTCACTTTTCTAAGCATTCGGGGATTCAATATAAACCCAACTTCATCATATGTGTGGAGATTTCTCTTCTGTATCTTGTCATGGTCCTGTAACCGTAGCCATCAGCTCCCCTCTTTGACCTATCAACTATTCAGTCCCCTGTCTGATAAGTGTTCAGCTTGTAATAGGTGAGACAGCCATTTGGATGTGAGGCTGAAATTTCTGCAGGTGCAGGTTAAAATGATTTTGTTTTGGACCATAATTTCTCCTCTGGTGATCTGACATCTTGGTCACTATGGTGGGTCCTGTAGTACTGGGCTGGCATGCACCATTTCCAGCTACAACACAAGGCTGTGTGGCACACTGACATCTCAGACCACACACTACTCTGCTTCTCTACCTGAACACTGCTAGGTGTCAGTACTGTAGCAGGATTGAGTTGCCTCATCCCTGTGATCTGTGAGCTAATACCAGCCATTTGGTACTACCCTCCCTGGTCAGCTCCTCCTAAGAATACTTGTTGTGATTTTAAGTCAATGCTAATCCAGTGTAAAGGATTGTGCAGAATTCTATGCCATGAATCAAAGATCGCATTGCATCCTTAATTGGTGGTGGTGGAGGAGATCTTGGGATTGCCTTGGGATAAGATTGTCTAGGAATGAAAATGGAATAATCTTCCAAGAAATGTATAACAATTAATACACATAAGGAGTGTTTTACATAAAACTAATAAATCTTTAGCACTGCTTCTGCACCTGTTATTTGGTAAAACGTAATGGAACAGGTGCTACCAATAATTTCTAATACATATTTCTACCTACACAATAATTTGGTGACAGGGTAAAAAGGATGTAGACAGCCTCAGTGGAATTCTACACAAGCTGAGTGTTGGCTTAGAACAAAAGCAAACAAGTATGATTCTTTCACAGAAATAAAATCAGATTGTCAGTATATGATCAATAACAACTGACTATGAAAGCTGCAAAATCAAGTGATAATTTTACTATAGGTAGAGACACTAGAGTAGGTCAAATTTTGCACTGGTAATTACCAGCACACGTTTCTGATTACGTGCGCATTCATTCTTAGATCCACTTAATACATTTTTATATCCTGGGTCTGAAAAGTAGTGGATAAATAACTGAGAGCATGTCTTTGCAGAAATTTCATGCCAAATGATGTGCTTATCAACTTTGTTCCATATTGTGATAGGAGGTTCACATACAATATTCATGGTACAGAACTGATGGTGTTCTATCACAAATGCTTAAGAATGCTGCAGTGAAGACTTCCAAGATGGCTGCACAATGATCAACGGCTACATTTCAGCTCTCTCAGTATGAAAAAATAAACTGAGAGATAAAGGCCAGTAACTTTACCGTTTTAGTATATTCAGTTACTGGCTAGTAAATACACTGCCTGGATAACAGCAAAGAAGAAACTTAATAGAGAACCTGAAAGAAAATCAACTAGAAAATGTGAAGAGAAAACACTGACTGGAAAGATTCCTGCAGCTGTTCAGCAAAAAGCAGTTCAAGCTCCAGCATTGGTGGAAGGCATGGCTTCCAGTAATCTGGAGGAAAAATAAGTCAAATGTGCTTAGAGTTAATTAAAATAAATGACACATTAAAGGAGTGTATCAACTCAAACAACAAAAGGCTGGAAAAATGGAAAAAGCTTTAAACAGCTATTCAGATGAACTGATAAAACAGCTAAAATCAGAGCCTGAAATAAAAAAGGTTGGCTAAATATGAGACTGCTCAAGAACAGATGTTTCAAAAATGGTAGAATTAGAGGACAGAGCACGTCTAGAAAACCTGAGATTTTGTGCTGTACCAGAGAAACTGTAAGGAACAGACTATTAATTTCAAGAAAGCACAAATAAACAACGTGGACTTGTATTCCACAGCAGGATTTGTTAATTGAAAGGGCAGACTGTGTGAATGCAACAAACCTTGCCATGATAAAGCAGCCAAGACCTGTATTAGTAAAGATGCAGTCATAACAGCAGAAATAGTTAGTCCTGACAAAATTGTGGCAGTAGGACATTTTTACAAAGAAACATCATATCTAATATATTGATTTATTGAAAAATAACTTCTATAAGTATCACTGTAGATAATGCATTACAAAGTTATTTACTGCAGGTATAGTACAACAAGAAACAATGTTATTTATTTTCATTGAAGTGAATCCATGCAGCTGTTATCATGTTTTACCATGAATCGTAATTATAAATAATTTATGTACTTTATAATTCCAGTGAACAACTGAGTTAATTTCTGCATTACCACTTTTATTCCATTTTTTGCATGCATATCTCTCCATATCATCTACAATCATCTACTATTGTTTGCTACAGTGACTCTGCTTTGTATTTGGGAGATCCATCACTGATGTGAGTATTCTCCCACAGCTCTGTCCTACCTCCAGTGTCAGATGCTATATTGGGACATGTCCCAGCTCTAGCCCTTATTGAACAAAGCCCTGTCTCTTTAGTCAGAACTGCAGGATCTGCACTACATTCCTGAAATAGGGATTCTAGCAGATGTTGGGACTTCATCACACAGTGGCCGACTCTGTGGTTGACATGCACGAAGGCCCTATCTACTGCATAGTGGTGTTTATATTACGCCAATGCACATCATAAATCATGGTCCAGTCATTTGCTAGTTTATTGTTATTTATGTTATTACTTGTGGGTTGAATACATATGGTCTAAGACTCTTCCTCTCCTTCCTCCCTAAAGTGCCAGTGCCTCCCAAGTGTTGCCTATATGCCTAGCCTGGATTCCATTGGAGCTCTGGTATCCACTGGGGCTACAGAAAACAGGCTGACCACATCAGCATGTTACCCCCACCATCTTCCCAAAGGGAGTTGAGCAGGCATTGCCTCATCATTTCTCCCTTTCCCCCACACCAATTCCTACAGCTGCCCGAGCCACTACTTGACCTTGGGTCATCTAGTTTATAGCCAAAACTTTATCCCTCTACACAAAAGCAGACAGGACTTTTTCTCCAGTATGTATAATAAACGTAATCCATGAAAACTGCAGTGCATTTGTAAATAAATTAGGCAGGTGTAGACTAAACATTAGAAGGCATACAGAGATGATAGAATGACGGTAACGTTACAGCTTCAGAAGAATATGAAGCGAAGTTTCATGGGTTGTAAAGGTAGTACATTAAATATCTGTGTTATCACAAACACTGGTAGAAGAGTGGAAAAGAATATGTATATAATACAAAATACTACAGCATCTGAAAATGGTCAGTTGTGATCAGTATACCACCCTGGTAAACAAATGTAAAAAATATATATATATATTTTTTCTTTGTATGTCACTTCAGGTGTGAAGCTAAAATGTTTACTGTTATCTGAATGTGTTGTTAACAATAAGGTTTTGGCTATTAAAAAAAAAAAACTTTATACCCCACAGTAGAAGTATTTTTTATAGAAGATATATTCAGCTGTGTCACAGCATTGCTATGTGGCAGCAATGCAACAATCTTGGATTCATTTTTGCTTTTTTTCTCACAGTCTTAAGGGCAACAATTTACAAAATATTTCTCTTCTTCAAAACTTTTGAATATACTGTGTACATACTGCAAACGCTGTTTCAATAACTGTAACATTCTAACTTACAAGAGACTTTCCAGTAGCTTCAGTGGAGACAAGATCTCCGAATGAATCCAGGCCAGTTTAACACAGCTTGGCAAATACCTCCAACACTGTTAAAATCCTTTTACCACTTTTAGCCCTTTAATAGCCATCTGGATAATACAAACTACATTTATCATTTTAAAAAGTGTAGCTTAAATTAATGTCAGTGTGTGATAATAACAGATGCCTAACAGTCTGAGGCTTGTGAAATCCAAATGGAAACTTTTCTTAAGTGTGCTCAGTTTACATATTTCTTCATGGTAGGAAAAAAGACAAGACACAGCAATCTAAACAAGAATCAGGCATGCAAGTCACCAGTCACCGTTATCCGCATTTATTTCTGCCTGAACTGCTCTTTCCAACATTTTATGAGTTGCGTGTCAGAAAAACAATCACAGTGATGCAGCAGCTGATATAACCATTCATAAGAGCAGGCCTTTAAGAAAATTCCAAGTCTGTTATAATTTAAATTAAGTGGAGAACAAGATAAAATGGAAATGAGATGAAAAGAATGGGAAAAGCTATTTTGGTAAGTTACTGGGAAAAAGTGAAACAGAGAACACTGCCTGGGTAAGGCACTTGCCAAGAGTCATAAAATATGTATAGTGATGCTGAAGGAATCAAACTCAGGACTGTAGAGTGAAGCTCTTTATAGTAAACATTTGGCTTGTGCTAAACTATTGCACAACTGTCCCTGTATGCTGACCCTTAATTGCATTTTCAATAAATATATATTTTTAAACAAAACAGCTTCTATACATGTCATGATGTTTAATAGTACTTTAATACATATCTTCTGAAGAAATAATATTTTACTTACTAACAATGCTCATGGTAATTATATGCATATAGCTATAACATTTCTAATTGTGATGTCACTTTATTTAGTAATAACACTAACAAACTGTCTCTAAAGATTTAATCTAGTGAGATGGTTTGTGTCCACTACAGGTCAAATTCACCTTGCTTTGTCTACACAAAGTAGTCACATTTCATAGAGATATCAGTATTGTACACTGTTACACAGACTTCACTGCAGAAAAGGACTGATGCAGCTGTGGAGGAAAGCTAAAAAAAGAATGTGGTCATACCAGTGTAAAGGCTGTGTATATGTTGATAACCAATGCAGTCAAGACTGAAATCTGGATTAGTGGCCATTATTGATATATCTGTACCTTGTAATTCTACCCTTGGAAGCTAACTGCAGGTATACTTTAAGACACTATGGCAATCCCTAAGGAAGACACACAACAGGAATAAGGTGATGTGGATTATTTTGTACTTCCAAACTGTATGAGAAAAAGTGTATTTTAGTACTGCTTGGACCTTGAAAACTTCTGCTGAGCTTAGGCTGACCTCTCCTCTCCTCTCCTCATCCTTTCTTTCTCTCCAACTCTGTCTTACTTATGAGGATGACAGCTATCCACTATTATATTAACACACATTAGAATGGTCGGGTTGTTTTTTAATGCTATAAATCCCACAGCCTAGCCTCAGAACCCCTGCATGTAATAAGTATGTGAATTACATCAAGACTGATGCTCTGTACCACACATTGATTATCTCTTGATGTCTACAACACATTCTCTCAGATGTTCTACTGTGTTGTCTGGGGACAGTTCCTCAGTATCCACAAAGGGTGTATCTTGCAGCCAAAAAAAATCCTTCTCTTGAAGGACAGCATGTATTTCACTTCCCCAAGCCAGCCTTCAGGTTCTTAGACAACTAAATAAATCCCATTTGCCAGCACTAGATATGAGAGCCCCTCCTCTGCACCACTGGACGTAAACAAAACTAAGGGCAATGGTGATTAAAGTCAATAAACAACATGTCTGTTTATTTTGTGGTATTGTAAAAAACAAAAAAAATCTCTTGAAAAGAATGAATTTTTCCTGAAGAGTCAGACAGACTGAATTCTTGGAAAATGATCAGTTTCACTTTTCTGAGTTTATCTAGTAAATGCATACATGCACTTTGTTTGCCCTTCAATAAATGCAAAAACTGATTATCATCCCATAAGCACTTAGAAGTCATGAATAAAGATGTAATAACAGTAGTAAAAGTAACAAAACTTTTCCAGAATCTACAACACCTATCTTCTGCATCATACTGAGTCACTTGGCAACCAGACTAGAAACACCTTCATCACTTTTCAGCTCTCCTCTAATGAATGAGCTGTTGCCTAAATGCTTAGCACAACATGCATGTGGGTATGTGATCATTTGTAAAGTATGGGCACTACCATGGGTCCTGCAGAAAAGGTAAGTGAAAAACACTACTTCCCTTGCAAATATCATGACTGATTAAGAGTAAGCTGACAAAAATGCTGCTCAGTCATAATTTCAAAAAATGTATTATCAACCCCCCTATCCTGACTTCAACAGTCATGCCCAACTCTCATAGATCTCTCATGCCATCCAGCCATCCCATCTCATCTCCATTTGACTTTTTCCTGTCACTCTCAAACATACTTTACAAATTGCAGTCTTCCTTCCTGTACACGTGACCAAATCACTAAAATATGTTCTGCTTCACCTTCAGCTCTGACATAGTTTTTCATCTGTACCATGGTCTGCATTCTACTTTCCATTTGAAGTAATTCATCTTGATCAAACTTCCTCAGCTGCTCTGCCTTCACTGCCCAGGTTTCTGCACAATACAGTAGTAATGGCTGCACCACTGTTTTGTAATACCTTACTTTTCAACTCCTTTGTCATTTTTTTTCCACAGTCCACACTTGACAATCTGCTATTTGGCTGTATTACCTATTATTATAGCTAGACCTTCTTATTCAGGTTTTCCTTCTCTTTCCTCCTTATGTCCCTCTACAAGTGTGGTCCTATTACGGACCCATTAAGCCTTACCAGTGTGGTCCTATTACAGACTCATCAAACCTTACAAGTGTGGTCCTATTACAGACTCAATAAACCTTACAAGTGTGGTCCTATTACACACTCATTAAACCTTACAAGTGTGGTCCTATTACACAATCAAACCTTACAAGTGTGGTCCTATTACACACTCATTAAACCTTACAAGTGTGGTCCTATTACAGACTCATTAAACCTTACAAGTGTGGTCCTATTACAGACTCATTAAGCCTTACAAATGTGGTCCTATTACAGACTCATTAAACCTTACAAGTGTGGTCTTATTACAGACTCATTAAGCCTTACAAGTGTGGTCCTA